>NC_060190.1:6666214-6852535 GCF_021184085.1 Oncorhynchus gorbuscha
GTTGTGTTGTCTCTCTTGTCGTGATGTGTGTGTTTTAAAAAATGTTATCCTAGCCCCCGTCCCCACTGGAGGCCTTTTGCCTTTTGGTAGGCCGTCATAGTAACTTGCCTAGTTAAATATAGGTTCAATAAAATAAATAACTCAATGTGTAAAAAGTCAAGGAGTCTGACTGATACCTTTTTAGGCCTATAATTAAGACAAAGTCTTAAATATATGCCCATATTTTTATAATGTAAAATATTAGCCACTATCATTATCAACTTTCAGTAAGCCGAATAACAACACATATTCAACTGCCAATTTACTGTTAGTTCCCTTCAGTTGGTATAGACTACATTTTCATTCCATTTAATTACATTGTTTTGTTTACCTACATTTGAATCCTCTGTAAATGATGTCACAGCTTTTTGGTTGTTGCTGATGGTCATTAGTAACAGTTAATAATATATATATATACAGTGCCTTGCGAAAGTATTCGGCCCCCTTGAACTTTGCGACCTTTTGCCACATTTCAGGCTTCAAACATAAAGATATAAAACTGTATTTTTTTGTGAAGAATCAACAACAAGTGGGACACAATCATGAAGTGGAACGACATTTATTGGATATTTCAAACTTTTTTAACAAATCAAAAACTGAAAAATTGGGCGTGCAAAATTATTCAGCCCCTTTACTTTCAATGCAGCAAACTCTCCCCAGAAGTTCAGTGAGGATCTCTGAATGATCCAATGTTGACCTAAATGACTAATGATGATAAATACAATCCACCTGTGAGTAATCAAGTCTCCGTATAAATGAACCTGCACTGTGATAGTCTCAGAGGTCCGTTAAAAGCGCAGAGAGCATCATGAAGAACAAGGAACACACCAGGCAGGTCCGAGATACTGTTGTGAAGAAGTTTAAAGCTGGATTTGGATACAAAAAGATTTCCCACGCTTTAAACATCCCAAGGAGCACTGTGCAAGCGATAATATTGAAATGGAAGGAGTATCAGACCACTGCAAATCTACCAAGACCTGGCCGTCCCTCTAAACTTTCAGCTCATACAAGGAGAAGACTGATCAGAGATGCAGCCAAGAGGCCCATGATCACTCTGGATGAACTGCAGAGATCTACAGCTGAGGTGGGAGACTCTGTCCATAGGACAACAATCAGTCGTATATTGCACAAATCTGGCCTTTATGGAAGAGTGGCAAGAAGAAAGCCATTTCTTAAAGATATCCATAAAAAGTGTTGTTTAAAGTTTGCCACAAGCCACCTGGGAGACACACCAAACATGTGGAAGAAGGTGCTCTGGTCAGATGAAACCAAAATTGAACTTTTTGGCAACAATGCAAAACGTTATGTTTGGCGTAAAAGCAACACAGCACATCACCCTGAACACACCATCCCCACTGTCAAACATGGTGGTGGCAGCATCATGGTTTGGGCCTGCTTTTCTTCAGCAGGGACAGGGAAGATGGTTAAAATTGATGGGAAAATGGATGGAGCCAAATACAGGACCATTCTGGAAGAAAACCTGATGGAGTCTGCAAAAGACCTGAGACTGGGACGGAGATTTGTCTTCCAACAAGACAATGATCCAAAACATAAAGCAACATCTACAATGGAATGGTTCAAAAATAAACATATTCAGGTGTTAGAATGGCCAAGTCAAAGTCCAGACCTGAATCCAATCGAGAATCTGTGGAAAGAACTGAAAACTGCTGTTCACAAATGCTCTCCATCCAACCTCACTGAGCTCGAGCTGTTTTGCAAGGAGGAATGGGAAAAAATTTCAGTCTCTCGATGTGCAAAACTGATAGAGACATACCCCAAGCGACTTACAGCTGTAATCGCAGCAAAAGGTGGCGCTTCAAAGTATTAATTTAAGGGGGCTGAATAATTTTGCACGCCCAATTTTTCAGTTTTTGATTTGTTAAAAATGTTTGAAATATCCAATAAATGTCGTTCCAATTCATGATTGTGTCCCACTTGTTGTTGATTCTACGCAAAAAAATACAGTTTTATATCTTTATGTTTGAAGCCTGAAATGTGGCAAAAGGTCGCAAAGTTCAAGGGGGCCGAATACTTTCGCAAGGCACTGTATATATATTAGTACCAGTCAAAAGCTTGGACACACCTACTCATTCAAGGGTTTTCCTTTATTTTTACTGCTTTCTACATTGTAGAATAATAGTGAAGACATCAAAACTATTAAATAACATTGGTTGGTTTGGGATGAGTTGGACTGCAGAGTGAAGGAAAAGCAGCAAACAAGTGCTTAACATATGTGGGAACTCCTTCAAGACTTTTGGAAAAGCATTCCAGGTGGGGCTGGTTGAGAAAATGGTACCTTTATTTAACTAGGCAAGTCAGTTAAGAACAAATTCTTATTTACATTGACGGCCTACACCGGCCAAACCCGGACGACGTTGGGGACAATTGTGTGCCACTCTATGGGTCTCCCGATCATGGCCGGTTGTGATACAGCCTGGATTTGAACCAGGACGTCTGTAGTGACGCCTCAAACACTGAGATGCAGTGCCTTAGACCGCTGTGCCACTCAGGAGACCCAAAATAATTTAAATAGTTGTTGAACCCGACGCATTGTGCAATACTTGGCTGTGTCATCACACAGTTCCATGGTTAGTGCTGGCAGTAGTTGAGGGTATAACCTACTATTGTACACTATTCTCACTATTATAATTCTATGTACAGTAATCTTCCAACATTACCATGGGTTGAAGAACTGAATGTGACAATTTTCAGAATGAATCAAACCACTGTTTTCTTTCTTTCGCTCATGAAGGCTCTCCACACCATTTTTTTTGAATGATTCTTAAATACTTTCCTAAGCTAAATAATATATAATAATAATTTTAAATCTACAAATTGCATATATTTAGATGGCTTTCCTTCATTGATCCCTAATATTCTAAACCCGTTCAATATATTCTGTTGTGTCCGTTAAAGCCACACCGTATTTATAAGGCTTAAGATAAAGGTACTGACAACCCTATTGAATCAAAACTATACAAGAAACTCTGTTGGCCAGCAAGTGAGAGGGTTTTCAGCAGTTGAAAAAAATGTATTGAGTGTGTGCAAGGGAACCACGCTTGCAAAGCCCGTTACGCACCTTCATAAGGTAAGTCTGAATACCAAGTGCATAGGAAAGGCGTGCTTAACGAATACGTCATTTCCTAAGTCGGAATCGGGCCCATAGAGCCTAGCCTATATCTGTTATGTACAATACAGAGTGTACAGGTCATTTGACTGTCCTTTTGCAATGTGGTCCGTTGTGGCTGCATTATGGCTTGTTTCGATTTGGTTTTAATTCAGTATCTCTATCTTATTATGATATTTTCAGATATTTAGCTATATTTCCTCCCATGCTTCCCCTTACATTCAACTGTCTGTGTGATGAATCTGTTTAAATGAGTGGTACAGTGAATCGTACACCAGCCAGGGCGTGCTTGGTCCTCTTTGAGGCCCACTAAAGTGTTGATTTCAGGCTACATCATAGGATTCCCGTGGTGGTTCACTGCAGGCTTGAGTGTCCTAATGCCGTTTGTTGTTGTTCTTTTCAATAGACCCCATATGCCTATTAGTCATTTCTGAGAAATTCACTTTAGCTTCTAATGGAGATGGGGTCTAAAATGGAGGTTGGTGCATGGAGAAAACTGTGCTTGTGAATGTAATTCATATTCCCCCAAAATGTGAAATTCTTGGCATGCTTTTGGTTATTTTGATATTAGAGGCAGCATATGACTGCCACAGCTCCTACTTAGTCACTACCCAAGACCTAAGTATTGATCAACTAACCTTCAAGTTATCTACAATTCTACAAAATGTCATATACTGTAGTATCAAATCTGATTCTTATCTTAAGTGGTTGAAGTCAATCAGTTGCAAAGTTTAAGTCAATGTTAGTGGATGTGAGATATAATTTTAAGTCCAGACTTTCCTTTACGAAGGCCTTGGATTAAGCTTTTTTAACTAATTCTCCTTCCTAGTCCTCCATCTCAATCATTAGAGCAAAAGTAGCCTCTCAAAGTTACAGCGCGTTGATGTTAATTGAGTATAGTCTACTGTGGATCCAAGTAGTCTGAATGATTTAGGTAGGCTTTTAACCCAGCACAGTGAGGAGGGATGACACTACGCTTGGAGAGTGAGCTCTTATTACTATTTATAATACACAATGTTCCTCCCAGGTACATTTTTTGACAATGTCTCCGTCTCAAATGGCACCCTGTTCCCTATATAGTACACTACCTCTGACGAGGACCCACAGGGGTTTGGCCGAAAGTAGTACACTGTATAGGTGATATGGTGCCATTCGGGACTCAGACAATGTCTTCCTGTCTCTAACTCACAAAGGGCATCCATCCACCCCTCCATCTCAGTTCTAAAGGATTAATGCTATTTCAAAGCTGTGGCGCATGGTGAGATTATGTTGCTGCATTTGAGAGACATGGCTAGGCTAGCCTATACGTTTAATTTGTGACATTTCTGGTCAATTCTGTAAAGACATGATAATGGCTTGCATTTACTGTATGTAGGCTATAGACCTAGCACTTTTTATTGAGTCTCAAAGTGATTTACATTGTATGGCAGTAACTCACATATTTCCTTTATCATATGCTATGCGTACCATTTTTGAAGGGGGCAAAGGAAGTTATAATTATGTATTTAGCAATGAGACTCCAATCTGCTGCACTTTCCAGATAGATATTAATAATCAGTAGTTTTGTTTAATCCATTTTACTATCACCACAATATATCATATTGTATATTTCTGAATAATTGTCTATGAAAGTCGTTGTTTGATTGTAGTGAGGCTAGGACTGTGGTACAGTATTTTGCATGTGGTACAGTATTTAATTGCCAAAGTTTGTGTATGTTTCTTTGAGCCCAATACACCATTTGCACTATTAATGTCATTTAAATACTACTGAAGGAGTTTGAGATAATTACAGTTGGAAAGAGTCAGAGCGAAAGATGGGTTTTGGAAATAAAATGTGTTGAATACATAATTTATCACTCTGCCAGACAGGATAAAAATTCCTTACACAGTGATATCCTTTGACATTTTTCCCAGGGCTAAAATGTGTGTACACACACACACACACACACACACACATGCACACACACACACACTTCCTAGAGGGCAACATGGTAAAATCCAGCGGGGAAATGCAGGACACAACCCATCTATAAAAGTGGGAAGGGATGAAGGCAGGAAGAGAACATGAGAGAATGATGCATATATTACACGGACAAGATCAGAGACTAGTGGGTGTTAGGCCAAAGTTACTTCTTGAATACTTATCATCAAAATTGGCAAAGTGCTTCCTATTTGTTGAACCCATTTTATATGTCTGTTGTGTATGGAACTTTTTCCAGAAATCTAATGTTGAATGTCCTGAATGTTAGGCTCAAGTTAAATCTACCCATTACAAACCTTGAATACTCAAAGGGCCAATGCAGCCATTTGCTTTTCAATATTAAATCATTAATTCGTAGCAATCTAGTACCTTACTGTGATTGTTATTAATTAAAATAGCAAACAACTCCACAAAAATAGCTTTTTAGCAAATATACATTTCTCAAGCAATAGTTTTGCTAGAACTGCTTGTTATTGGCAGAGAGGTTTGGAAGTCTTTTTCTTATTTGTCTATTAACTAATTTACTGCCTGGTGATAGGCAGGCCAAAACTCCATCCCACCAAAACAGACGGCCTTTCAAAAAGCTCTTACACTTAAAGGGCATTGTTGTAATTGTCACAATTTCTCAGTATTATTCCAACCTCATATTGTGGAAATATACATAAAACACAGGATAATCAAGTTTTTGACTTCACTGGGCCTTTAATGTCAACATTGGCAAAGTGGTTATTATATGTTTTACACATTTTGTATGTCTGTCAATGTAATATATGGGATATTTTCTGAAATTTGATTTTAAAAAGTGGTATTTAATGTTAGGCCAGAGTTGAATCCAACCACCAGACAAAATGAACTAAGTACCGTTTTTCTTTTGCATGTATTTTGTACTGTCTGTCAATGTATAATATGGAACTTTTATAATATATGATAAGAAGATAAATCACGCTGCATAATTGTGTGTTTGCCAAGAGTGAAGTGAAAGGTGAAAAGCTGTGTTAAAAGCCTTGAACCTCTGAAGCAATTGACTTGTGTATACAAAAGACACAAAATAATTCACCATTAAGCAGAGAAACATTCGCCCTAACAGATCATGTCTGGTTATTGACCATCTCTCTGTCTCCCTCCCTCCTCTCCTCTCTCCCCCAGTCTTGACAAAGACCCAACGTACAGACCGATGATGGTGACTAAATAAACGAGGGGAGCGACAGAAGAAACAGAAGAAGGGAAGGAGGAAGACACGCTCTGATCTCCGCATTGCCACGGCAACCGTTGTTCACACACACAGAGTTGTCAGAGGAAACCTCGTCGCGCTGTATCATCCAGTGGAAGAGGACGGGAGGATGAGTCAGACGACAAGAGACGATTGAGAGAGCGCCTCGCCCCTCTCCATCTCTTTCTCCATTCGTCATTTCTCCATTTATTTTTTGAGTTCTCCTTACACACTCAAACTAGACACACGCACACTTGTTCAATCCCGGTGCTCATCCCCCACTCCATAAGCCCTCTTCACGTCTACTCCTCTCTGCACGGCTTCCTCTGTTCATCCTTCCCTCCACCCGGTGCTATGAGAGGAGTAGTTGGGTCCCAGACCACACCACCATGCCAGTTCTGAAGAGTAGAGAGGAGATCTGGGCTGGCAATGTACAAGGTAGGACCCCCCAAGGCCTTTTACGCTTGACCTTTTCTCTCTGTTTCACAGATGCAGTCCATCAGTCTTAGGCTCGAAATTCAATCAAACCTGCAATGTTTATTACATTTACATTGTAGTCATTTGGCAGATGCTCTTATCCATTCATCTTAAGCTAGCTCGGTGGGACAACCAGTACATATCCGCCCTATAAAGTAGCTATCAGCAAAGTCAGAGCTGGCAAGGGAGAGGAGAAAAAGTCAAGTGCGAGTGTTAGTTCACGAAAATGCATTTTAAAACATAAAAACACATATGAAAGTGTATTCGATAATAAACTATTATCCGTGAACATACCCACTTGTTATAGTGAAAACTGGACGCATCCACCCATGAGCGGAATGTACCTGGTAGTAGCGGTGGTTTTTGAAGAAAAAGAGATACTGCCTAAATATCACAATGCAGGTTTGATTGAAAAGCCTTCCGTTTCTTTATGTGTGATACAATATCCACATGAGGCTGAATGTGTAACTGTCTGCCTTTGAAAGGGCTTATTTACATGTCTTTTGTGAACAGTAATGATCTAATATGACCAGCAAAACCAAAGTCCCCTCCTTTGGCCGTCAGCAACCAATGTTGTTCCTTTTGTACTCCATTTAGTACGTACAGACAGTCATTGCACATTTTCGGGTTTGTTATTTAAATCGAGAACCATTTTGTTTTCAGGACCAGCGAGATCGAGAGAAAAGCGTGAAGTAGAGAATGAAACTAGAAACGGATAAAGCGTGAGAATGGAGGATGAAGGAAGAAAGAGTTAGGAGAGTGTAGAGGAAGAAAGAGTTAGGAGAGCGTAGAGGAAGAAAGAGTTAGGAGAGAAAGAGTTAGGAGAGAAAGAGTTAGGAGAGAAAGAGTTAGGAGAGCGTAGAGGAAGAAAGCGTAAGGAGAGCGTAGAGGAAGAAAGAGTTAGGAGAGCGTAGAGGAAGAAAGAGTTAGGAGAGCGTAGAGGAAGAAAGAGTTAGGGGAGCGTAGAGGAAGAAAGAGTTAGGAGAGCGTAGAGGAAGAAAGCGTAAGGAGAGCGTAGAGGAAGAAAGAGTTAGGAGAGCGTAGAGGAAGAAAGAGTTAGGAGAGCGTAGAGGAAGAAAGCGTAAGGAGAGCGTAGAGGAAGAAAGAGTTAGGAGAGCGTAGAGGAAGAAAGAGTTAGGAGAGCGTAGAGGAAGAAAGAGTTAGGGGAGCGTAGAGGAAGAAAGAGTTAGGAGAGCGTAGAGGAAGAAAGAGTTAGGAGAGCGTAGAGGAAGAAAGAGTTAGGGGAGCGTAGAGGAAGAAAGAGTTAGGAGAGCGTAGAGGAAGAAAGAGTTAGGAGAGCGTAGAGGAAGAAAGAGTTAGGAGAGCGTAGAGGAAGAAAGAGTTAGGAGAGTGTAGAGGAAGAAAGGACTAATTGTCTTCCTCTCTCTCTCTCCCTGGGGTGGGCGTAGAGGGAACTAAAAGTGGATGGAAAACTGGAAGTGAAAGAGAGCTGGGGGGGGGGGGGAAACACAGAGACAGGTTTATCTAATAGTGGATGTGGAGACTGGAAGTGAGACAGAGAGCAGGAGAGAGATGGACAGGGAAGCAGAAAGGTAGACAGACAGACAGGCAGGCAGGCAGGCAGGCAGGCAGGCAGGCAGGCAGGCAGGCAGGCAGGCAGGCAGGCAGGCAGGCAGGCAGGCAGGCAGGCAGGCAGGCAGGCAGGCAGACAGACAGACAGGCAGGCAGGCAGGCAGGCAGGCAGGCAGGCAGGCAGGCAGGCAGGCAGGCAGGCAGGCAGGCAGGCAGACAGACAGACAGACAGACAGACAGACAGACAGACAGACAGACAGACAGACAGACAGACAGACAGACAGACAGACAGACAGACAGACAGACAGACAGACAGACAGACAGACAGACAGACAGACAGACAGACAGACAGACAGACAGACAGACAGACAGACAGACAGACAGACAGACAGACAGACAGACTCTACTGGGTGAAATTCCACAGTGTGCCATCACAGCAGCAAGATTTGTGACCTGTTGCCACAAGAAAAGGGCAACCAGTGAAGCGCCAACACCATTGTAAATACAACCTATGTTTATTTTATTTCACTTTTGTGCTTTAACCATTTGCACATCGTTACAACACTATATATAGACATAATATGACATTTGAAATGTCTTTTGTAACTGTTTAATGTTAATTTCTGTTGTTTATTTCACTTTTGTTTATTATCTAGTTCACATGCTTTGGCAATGTTAACATACAGTATGTTTCCCATGCCAATGAAGCCCTTGACTTGAGAGGGGCAGGGAGAGACAGACAGACTGAATGAAACCCAGAGCGAGTGAAATGGTCATTTATCTGACTGAGGATAGAGATCTCAGACATGGGTTACGTTATGTCTCAAATGACATCCTATTCCATAAAATGGGCACCTCTTCTGAACAGAGCCCTATGGGGCAAAAATATTGCACTAAATAGGGAATAGGGTGCCATTTGGGACACAGACAGATAGATTGGGAACGGGAGCGTGCGGCCCAGAAGGAGCTTGTTTGTGGAGCTGGTTTGGTTTGTGGTGGATTACGTGTTCTCTTGCCGGGCTTAGTGGTGTGGCAGCACCCTTCTGTGATCAGTAGCTTGTGACCAGAGTGTGTGTGTGTGTGTGCGTGCGTGCGTGTGCGTGCGTGTGTTGAGAGAGTGGCAGCAGTGCATCATGGCCACAGACTGACGACCTGGCAGGCAACTCTATTGACTTCTGGCTTCATTTGACTGGCTTTACAAATATGGATGGAGTCATTAAAGGATTAAGGGGACTCGAAGTGCAGGCTGTTGTTTGTGAGAGAGAGATGTACAGTATTCCTTGTGGTCAATGTTAAAAACATTTAAATAGTTATTTTCTTACTCTCAACTTTTTCTGGTCCTCTTCTCATTCCTCTTTGAACCTGTAATGCATCACCATCTCTCAAGTATAGACTTTTCCCGAACGACCATCAGTGTACTGACCCATCGTCGATGACGAAAATGTATGCCCTCACTAACTGTGGCTCTAATAAGTGACGATCATCTGACTCCCACCCACTCACCGTTTGCTTCTCTGTGATGAAAATAAGCATTCCAAATGTCTCTCTTTTTCTACCTCTCTCTCTTTTTTCCCCACCACCACTGCCAGTCATGTGTGACTGTCTTTGAAGGTAGGATGGAAGGTCTAAGAATAGCATAGATGGGCCACATCACTGTGATACTGCTGCAGCCCACAAACCGTAGCTTCTTAGAGGGCCATTCTTTCTCACGCTCTCACTCATATCAGCATTCCTTCAACACGTATCCCTCTTAACAGGCAACCGAATATACTTCTAGTGTAGGTGTTTTGATACAATTTATAGGATAGGGACTTTGAATAGAAAAAAATGCATCTTCACTGAAATATCCTGTCTTCTTAATATAATAATATACGCCGTTTAGCAGACACGTTTATCCAAAGCGACTTAGTCATGCTTGCATACATTTTACGTACAGGTGGCCCTGGGAATCCAACCCACTATCCATGCTCTACCAACTGAGCTAGAGAGAACCACTTCTTTTGACTTGAGTCAATGCAGCACAGTGAGAGTCTAATCGGTTGGTTACTGATCCCCTGTCTTTGGCGGTTTGTTCTGTAAATGACATGATCGTAATGTCTTGGTCGTCGTAGATTCTTAGAGTGCCATATCAGCTCAACTCATCAGCATGCCTTGAATTGCCCCTTCGATACCTATTCCCCTTAATAGGCTACCTGATATCCTCCTCCTCCGTGCCCCAAATGGCATTCTATTCCCTATGTAATGCACTACTTTTGACCAAAAGCTAGTGCACTGAACAGGGAATATGGTGTCATTTGAGACACAACCCTAGTCGAGGTGCTTGGATATAATTGATTGGCTAGGGTGTATACTGCTTTTGAATAGAGAAATGTCTCCATTGAAATTTCTTGGCTTCTTTTGACTTGAGTCAATGCAGCACACTGAGAGTCTCGTTGGTTATATGATCAGAATGTGTAGATGCTGTGCGAACATTTCTTGTTGTTGAAGTTGTCACTGTTCCCTGTCACGCCGACGGAACCTCTTTTGAAGCCGCTTTTTGACAGGCAGACAGAGTTACAGCGAGAGAGAGAGAAGGGAGAGAGAGAAGGGAGAGAGAGAGGTGAAGAGGGAGAGAAAGAGAAATGGAGAAGGGGTTAGAGAGAGTCAGGTTTTTCAGAGACAGAGAGGCAGAACACAAGGGGAGTGTGGCTCGTCGAGAGAGGGGTGGCGGTATATGGAGATGAGAGACATGGAGGGATGAGAGAGAGAGTGACGGAGGGAGGTTATGATACCAGAACAGGTTGAAGGAATAAGCGAAGTAACATTTGATGAATTACAAATGAGAGAGAGAGAGAGAGAGAAAAGAGAAGAATTGGGATCATCATGTGTTGTGCAGGTGACTCTTCAGAGAAGGAACGATAGTGAGAGGATAATGATACATTTAACGGAGGAGATGAAGAGGGTGAAAGAGATTCGTAGATGGAGTGTGATCTAACCAGGCTACAGTAGAGTAGATGCCATGAAGATAAAGCATGATACTCCTTTGTAGTTTCAAACCTCCGTGACAAACTCTTTCCCCAAGGAATCTATCCAGAAAAGAACACAAAGAACCAATGTGACCGTTAGTATGCGGTGGGTGATGCCATTGTACTCAAGTTAGCAGTGTGCAACGGTCACCATATACAAGAGGTTTACTTGCCAAACCAGAAGTATCGCTAGTTTATAAAACACTTGAAATCAGGGGTTGGAACCAAAGTTATTTTCCAATTGTTTTGTTGTGAACAGAACCATTATTTTTTCATTCTGTTCCACTGTTCCCACTAGCAAAATAAAGTTCTGAACCAGTTTGAACCCCCAAAAAGTAACGCTTTATATCGTTCCTTTCGGTTCCTTTTTACAACCTCTGAAACATCCATTTTATTTGACATTTAGCTCGACATTATATTACTTCACCAATCAGTGCATATAGAATAGCTTGGTGTGGAGCGGGTAAGCGGTTTAATCTGTATAGGAAAGTCGTCAATAACAAATTGTATTTTGCCGTAACAGCATGGTTTAATCATAATGAAAGACGAACACACATACTGTGCTGCCAGTCACAGTGTAGGGCGGGAGATGCAACGGACGTTTTCAGGGTGAGGAAGGAGGATGTAGGAAGCTTGCCTTGAAGCTCTGAGCATCTTGTTATGACATGCATTATCTGAATCAGGCCCACAGAATTATACCTACGGTGGAGTGGCTTCTATGGAGGAACTTTGAATGTCTTTGAAATTCCCAGTTGGTTTAATGTTGGTACCAGAGCAAGCTTGCTAGCTAACGAGCTTGTGTGTTCAGAGCAGCACTAGAATTAAAAACACGTCTTATCTATTGTATTTACTAAATCCAACGTGAAAAGTGACAACTATTGTATCCTTAACTGGCATTGAAAAGTCCATCCATTCTTCTCTAATTAACCATCTCTCCCTAATTACTGAATTACGCTTGTAATGTCGTCAGTAGACTACAGTAGCCTATGTAATGTCGTCAGTAGACTACAGTAACCTATGTAATGTTGTCAGTAGACTACAGTAACCTATGTAATGTTGTCAGTAGACTACAGTAACCTATGTAATGTTGTCAGTAGGCTACAGTAACCTATGTAATGTTGTCAGTAGGCTACAGTAACCTATGTAATGTTGTCAGTAGGCTACAGTAACCTATGTAATGTTGTCAGTAGACTACAGTAGCCTATGTAATGTTGTCAGTAGGCTACAGTAACCTATGTAATGTTGTCAGTAGGCTACAGTAACCTATGTAATGTTGTCAGTAGGCTACAGTAACCTATGTAATGTTGTCAGTAGACTACAGTAGCCTATGTAATGTTGTCAGTAGGCTACAGTAACCTATGTAATGTTGTCAGTAGGCTACAGTAACCTATGTAATGTTGTCAGTAGACTACAGTAGCCTATGTAATGTTGTCAGTAGGCTACAGTAACCTATGTAATGTTGTCAGTAGGCTACAGTAACCTATGTAATGTTGTCAGTAGACTACAGTAGCCTATGTAATGTTGTCAGTAGGCTACAGTAACCTATGTAATGTTGTCAGTAGACTACAGTAGCCTATGTAATGTTGTCAGTAGGCTACAGTAACCTATGTAATGTTGTCAGTAGGCTACAGTAACCTATGTAATGTTGTCAGTAGACTACAGTAGCGTTGTCAGTAGGCTACAGTAACCTATGTAATGTTGTCAGTAGACTACAGTAACCTATGTAATGTTGTCAGTAGACTACAGCAACCTATGTAATGTTGTCAGTAGACTACAGTAACCTATGTAATGTCGTCAGTAGGCTACAGTAACCTATGTAATGTTGTCAGTAGACTACAGTAACCAATGTAATGTTGTCAGTAGACTACAGTAACCTATGTAATGTTGTCAGTAGACGACAGTAACCTATGTAACGTCGTCAGTAGGTACAGTAACCTATGTAATGTCGTCAGTAGGCTACAGTAACCTATGTAATGTTGTCACTAGACTACAGTAACCTATGTAATGTTGTCAGTAGGCTACAGTAACCTATGTAATGTTGTCAGTAGACTACAGTAACCTATGTAATGTTGTCAGTAGACTACAGTAATCTATGTAATGTTGTCACTAGACTACAGTAACCTATGTAACGTCGTCAGAAGGCTACAATAACCTATGCTTCAGAAGGGAGGGGCAGGTAGCCTACATACACACCCACTGTAAAAACAATTCAGCTGGCAGGCAGACACTGGAGCGAGAGTGAGGGCTTTGCATAGGCGCTTTGTTGTGATTTTTTGGGGACTGGTAAAAAATACCTGGAACATGAAAGAACGTTATTAACCGGTCCCCAACACTATAGATCACTTTCTTTTTTGGTATGGGTTCTGCTCTTCAAATGATTTGGTTATTTTATGGTTTTCAGTTCTGTTCCCTGAACCAGTTCTAACCTTGTTTTAAAAATAGTTTTCTGGTCTTCATGGATAAAAAATAAATTTGTCTCCAGAAATATAATATTGTAATTAATGTATCAGAGCTGGCTTGTGTGATAAGTCCCTTTGGTTGAAACCTGAACATTTGGATCGATTCCCCATGCTAATGCCAAGGATTTAGCTCAGTGGGCTAAAATACTATTGCAGCTCACAGTGCAGGAGACTCCTGAGTCTGAGTGTCCCTAACTACTGTGTGAAGTGAACCTGCCTCCTGAGTCTGGGTGTCCCCCCCTCCCTGACTGTATCACTGAGCTTGCTTTCATTTGGCCCTCTGCTGGGAACAGCTTGCTAATTAATTACCCATGACCACTGAGGTGGGGAGGGGTTGGGGGGTAACGAGACTGGGAGGGTGGTGGTGAGGGGGAAGCAGGTCATAACTAGTGTCCTCAGGGGGTAGGCTAAAATGAATCACCCCCCCCCCCTCCGCCTTGCCGGAAAGACATCTTGCCAGACAAAAGTAGTACAGTCTGTCTCTGGGTTTGAATGAGGAAAAGTTATCTGTATCAAGTGTTGTTTTTTGCATGGCTGTTAACATCTGTCAAACAGAGAATACATAGACAGAGGTATATAGGTGCAGTATAGAAATGAGTGATGACACAGGGGTGCCAGACTGTATAGAACATATAACCACATGGCTATCCAGTGGTGGTCCAGTCATAGAGGCTTTATAGTTCTAATCCAGTGGTGGTCCAGTCATAGAGGCTTTATAGTTCTAATCCAGTGGTGGTCCAGTCATAGAGGCTTTATAGTTCTAATCCAGTGGTGGTCCAGTCATAGAGGGTTTATAGTTCTAATCCAGTGGTGGTCTAGTCATAGAGGCTTTATAGTTCTAATCCAGTGGTGGTCCAGTCATAGAGGCTTTATAGTTCTAATCCAGTGGTGGTCCAGTCATAGAGGGTTTATAGTTCTAATCCAGTGGTGGTCCAGTCATAGAGGCTTTATAGTTCTAATCCAGTGGTGGTCCAGTCATAGAGGGTTTATAGTTCTAATCCAGTGGTGGTCCAGTCATAGAGGCTTTATAGTTCTAATCCAGTGGTGGTCCAGTCATAGAGGCTTTATAGTTCTAATCCAGTGGTGGTCCAGTCATAGAGGCTTTATAGTTCTAATCCAGTGGTGGTCCAGTCATAGAGGCTTTATAGTTCTAATCCAGTGGTGGTCTAGTCATAGAGGCTTTATAGTTCTAATCCAGTGGTGGTCCAGTCATAGAGGCTTTATAGTTCTAATCCAGTGGAGGTCCAGTCATAGAGGCTTTATAGTTCTAATCCAGTGGTGGTCCAGTCATAGAGGCTTTATAGTTCTAATCCAGTGGTGGTCCAGTCATAGAGGCTTTATAGTTCTAATCCAGTGGAGGTTCAGTCATAGAGGCTTTATAGTTCTAATCCAGTGGAGGTCCAGTCATATAGGCTTTATAGTTCTAATCCAGTGGTGGTCCAGTCATAGAGGCTTTATAGTTCTAATTCAGTGGTGGTTCAGTCATAGAGGCTTTATAGTTCTAATCCAGATGTTCAGTCACTGTGAAGCGGGCCACAGACTCCAGCCCACATAGAGACCCCTCTACTCTGCTGTGTACTGCTGCCGTAAGGAGCAGCCAGAGGAGCGTGGTCAATCAAATCCTGGAGATATGGAAGAAATGGCTTCAATGAGCTAATGCAGACCCCAGGGGATAAAGGAACCCTCCTACTATCAGTAGGTTTTTTAGGTCTGGGTGTGTGTGTTATTGTTTCAGGCTGGGAATGTGTGTGTGTATGCAGGCATGCATGTCTGTGGCACTTAAGCACAATTAACATTGAAAAGCCTCTCGACCGAGCTCAAGCACACGTATTCAAACACCTAAGACCCTCTTCTGTAAAATAGTGACTTTCCTTCCCTTTTTTAGGCCATAGAGAAGCAACAGATTGATGACTACTACTCACCACTGATAGCTCAAGTGGCTCATACTGATGATTACATCATCTTGGCCCCACTTCTGGGGATGAATAGGGTGATGAGACTTTCTCCTCCAGACATGGTCACTTCCTCTACCCCTTTATATCCTCTCTTCTCTCTTATTCCCACTGTTCATGTTCTGCTTCTCTGTGTCTGCCTTCCTATTTCAACCAACTGTCTCCCTTCTTCACTGCCTCATGCCCAGATGCTCCTAACACTCTTTCCATATCTCTCTCTCTCTCTCTCTCTCTCTCTCTCTCTCTCTCTCTCTCTCTCTTTCTCTCTCTCTCTCTCTCTCTCGCTCTCTCTCTCGTTCCCTTTCTCTCTCTCCGCCTCTTTCTCTCTGTCTCTCTGTCTCTCTGTCTCTCTGTCTCTCTCTCTCTCTCTCTCTCTCTCTCTCTCTCTCTCTCTCTCTCTCTCTCTCTCTCTCTATATATATATATATATATATATATCTTTCACTCTCTCTTTCTCTCTCTCTGTCTTTCTCACTCTCTTTCTCTCTCTTTCTCTCACTCTTTTGCTTTCTCTCTCTCTGCCTCTGCTTTCACTCACTATCTCTCTATATCTTTTGCTATTTCTCTCTCTCTCTCTCTCTCTCTCTCTCTCTCTCTCTCTCTCTCTCTCTCTCTCTCTCTCTCTCTCTCTCTCTACTTCCCCTCCATCTCTCTCTCTCTCTCTCTCTCTCTCTCTCTCTCTCTCTCTCTCTCTCTCTCTCTCTCTCTCTCTCTCTCTCTCCTCTCCTTCCCTCCATCTCTCTCTCTCTCTCTCTCTCTCTCTCTCTCTCTCTCTCTCTCTCTCTCTCTCTCTCTCTCTCTCTCTCTCTCTCTCTCTCTCTCTCTCTCTCTCTCTCTCTCTCTCTCTCTCTCTCTCTCTCTCTCTCTCTCTCTCTCTCTCTCTCTCTCTCTCTCTCTCTCTCTCTCTCTCTCTCTCTCTCTCTCTCTCTCTCTCTCTCTCTCTCTCTCTCTCTCTCTCTCTCTCTCTCTCTCTCTCTCTCTCTCTCTCTCTCTCTCTCTACTCTCCCTCTCTCCCTCCATCTCTCTCTCTCTTCTGTCTCTCTCTGTCTCTCTCTCTCTCTCTCTCTTCTCTCTCTCTCTCTCTCTCTCTCTCTCTCTCTCTCTCTCTCTCTCTCTCTCTCTCTCTCTCTCTCTCTCTCTCTCTCTCTCTCTCTCTCTCTCTCTCTCTCTCTCTCTCTCTCTCTCTCTCTCTCTCTCTCTACCTTACCTTCCCTCCATCTCTCTCTGTCTCTCTCTGTCTCTCTCTCTCTCTCTGTCTCTCTCTCTCTCTCTCTCTCTCTCTCTCTCTCTCTCTCTCTCTCTCTCTCTCTCTCTCTATCTCTCCTTCCCTCCATCTCTCTGTCTTTCCATTTCTCAATGTTAATTAAAATCATAGAGTATCCAGAGGATTCTGCTGCATGGCTGTGATTTAAATAGGGACATCACCATCTACTCAACATTACTGTCAGGCTAAAACAAATTCCATTTATTCTCATAATATGTGTGCTGCTCCTTCTCGAAGGATATGAATTACTACCATTTACAGTCGTAAATTGTAGACATATGGATAAGAAGACGCTCGCTAACCAATCCTTGACTGTCCAACGATATGGAAATACAATCCGAATCAGCGTGCAATACAATACATAACTGACATCTCCCCCGGTGGGATAGAATAAATTAATTACTGTATAATACTGAAAAGAATAACAACCTATAACAATCATGACGCTCCTGCATGAGGCTAATTAAAACAGCTTGAAGTCTGATTATCTGATGACAACAGCACAATAGCGACATTTCAGAGATAAATAGATGCATCTCTGAACCCAGAGATCAAGATGCCACTGAGAACAATGACTGAAGTGGATGTCATTGCCCATCCGCATGTTGGTGAAGAGCCATTGATGTCCAACCATTTACATAAAAAGATAGCGATGAATTATGCGTGTGCTTCTGAATGATTTGCATGTAGAAAACGCACCGTGTAGGAGTAACGCTCTCAGAAATATCTGTTATGTTCCTTGGCTGCTACCTGTAAATCATGACGGGAAATGTATCAGCTTTCAGTATGTCATCCTCAATGTCTTTCAAATGTTGCGTGATTCTGGGGATGTTTGTGTGGAAATGTCGGTTTTGACTACTTATGCAATGTCTTTCAGGAAGGTTTCTGTCTATACCGTTACACGGATGTGTTTCTGATTGCAGCTAATGTGTTGTATGACTCCAGTATGTGTTCTGGTTACTGTGGAAACGGATGTGTTTCTGATTGCATAAAGAGACTGTTGCATTCACCGCGGAGCAGCTAGCCCTCCTTCCTTCCTGAAGCTGTTTAGAGCTCCAGCCTGCAACATACAAACTCCTAATCCCCCCAGTATTCAGGACAAGCAGCGTGTATTTAACATACCTTACACAACACTGTCTCTATCTAACCACCATTCACACACATGCGCGCACGCACGCACGCACGCACGCACGCACGCACGCACGCACACACTCATTACAGTGTGAACAAGAGACCGGTGGGGCCTGAGTTCTGAGAGAGCACAAATACTCGATAGGGGTTGAATGTCTTGACTGATCACAAAGAACGTCTATTGGCACATGGGAGAGACGAGTGGGGGGCGGGGTCCTGGTAATTCTTCTGGTCGTTTGGGCTGTTTGAGGCGGGGTGAGTTCCTCGATCAATGCTCTTTGTAAATGTTAAGTGTGATGACAGTAACAGGCGAGTCCAAGCAAACGCCGCGGCCACTAGTCTTATTGACACGGGCCAGTTCACCCCAAGGCCCCGCACTGTGACTACATGCCCAATGAAACATGTGTCTCCCTCTCTCTCTCTCTCTGTGTGTGTGTGTTGGCGCTCATGAGTGTGTGGACATGTGTGTGGTGGAGACTGATGCTCTATAGCTAAGCATCACTGGACCTGTCCATGCTGTGTACTAAATAATATGCCATTTAGCAGACGCTTTTATCCAAAGCGACTTACAGTCATGTGTGCATACATTCTACGTATGGGTGGTCCCGGGGATCGAACCCACTACCCTGGCGTTACAAGCGCCATGCTCTACCAACTGAGCTACAGGACCACATGGTACCGAATACACTTGCTGTGTGTATGTATGTGTGTGTACGTGTGTTTCTGTGTACGTGTGTTTCTGTGTGTGTTAAATCCTCTGTGTGGGAATGGGTGTGGATGGAATAATCACTTAAACAGTTTTCCTTTACACGTTAATGTCTCTGTTACTGTAATTGCAGTGTAAAGTCGTATGTAAAGGACATACGACAGCATATTTAAGTGCTCAGTCTAGATTTGTCTGCCGTCTGTGAGGAAAGCAAATGATCCATTGCGTTGGATGGCTCTTGACATTCTCCGTTTCTTGTAATTAATTTGGAGTTATTAATGACGGTTGAGCTTTTGTGTAGGGCTGATTACCCTAAATGTCAGGGTAGTTCTCTCTTCTCTCTCTCTTAGTCAAACTGGTTGCTGTGTGTGTGTGTGTGTGTGTGTGTGTGTGTGTGTGTGTGTGTGTGTGTGTGTGTGTGCGCGCGCACACACACACACGTGCGCTCGCACACACGCGCGCACGCGCGCGCACGCACGCACGCGCGCACACACACACACACACACACACACACACACAGCAACCAGTGTGTGTGCGCATACCTGGGTTACAATTCTATTCCAAATATCTCAATTACCTTCACATACATTTTGAAGTAAGTATTCAAATATTTTGTATTTGAAAAGACAAGTCCTGTAGTTGAATATTGGAATGCATTTGGAAATGCACTTGGAAAGTATTAGCATGTATATTATGTATATTAATTGAAATACGTATTTAAAGTACTTTCAAATAGTAAGCTATTTATGGGAAGTTAATTGGGAATACTTTCAAATACGTCCAATATACAGTAAGTAGTTGATTCTGGCTACATTATTTAAAAATACTCAAATACACAGAAAATAAGTATTTAAATGACTAATGATAAAATACACATGCATTTGAACGCTGTGTGTGTATAGTGTGTGTGTATCAGCGTACGAACCGAACATTGTGTGTATCTCCTTGTCCATCAGGGTGCTACATGGAGGCATATTTGAATTGTTGCCATGGAAACTCTCTCTGTCTCTCCCTCTCTGACTCTCTCTCCCTCTCCCTCTCCCTATCTCTCTATCTCCCTCTTTCTTCATCCTTGCCCTGCCTCTGTCTCTGTCATTCTCACTATCTCACTATTTTCTCTCCGACTTCTCTCACTGGCCATCTTCTCTAACCTTCCTTCTCATTGTGTTCTTCATCACTCTTTCTTCTTCTCCCTTCATCTTCAGCTCTTCTTTTATCAACCTAATCATCCCTCCATCTTCTCAGCACCCATCCTCCTCCCCCTCGCTGGATATCTTCTTGCTGCTGCTGTTCTTCTTCCTCCAACCAGCTCCATCTGTGTTGTGTATACCTCCATTTATTTTCCCTCCCATCCTCTTCCTCCTCCTCCTCCTCTCTCTACGTCCATCCTCCTCCTCTCTCTACATTCCTCCTCTTCCTCCTCTCTCTACGTTCCTCCCACTCTCTTCCTCCTCTTCCTCCTCCTCTCTCTACATTCCTCCCACTCTCTTCCACTCTCTTCCTCCTCCTCTCTCTACGTTCCTCACACTCTCTTCCTCCTCCTCTCTCTACGTTCCTCCCACTCTCTTCCTCCTCTTCCTCCTGCTCTCTCTACGTTCCTCCCACTCTCTTCCACTCTCTTCCTCCTCCTCTCGCTACGTTCCTCACACTCTCTTCCTCCTCCTCTCTCTACGCTCCTCCCACTCTCTTCCTCCTCCTCTCTCTATGTTCCTCCCACTATCTTCTTCCTCCTCTTCTATCTATGTTCCTCCCACTCTCTTCCTCCTCCTCTCTCTATGTTCCTCCCACTATCTTCTTCCTCCTCTTCTATCTATGTTCCTCCCACTATCTTCTTCCTCCTCCTCTCTCTATGTTCCTCCCACTCTCTTCCTCCTCCTCTCTCTACGTTCCTCACACTATCTTCTTCCTCCTCTTCTCTCTATGTTCCTCACACTCTCTTCCTCCTCCTCTCTCTACATTCCTCCCACTATCTTCTTCCTCCTCTTCTCTCTACGTTCCTCCCACTATCTTCTTCCTCCTCTTCTCTCTATGTTCCTCCCACTATCTTCTTCCTCCTCCTCTCTCTACGCTCCTCCCACTATCTTCTTCCTCCTCCTCTCTCTACGTTCCTCCCACTATCTTCTTCCTCCTCTTCTATCTATGTTCCTCCCACTATCTTCTTCCTCCTCCTCTCTCTACGCTCCTCCCACTATCTTCTTCCTCCTCCTCTCTCTACGTTCCTCCCACTATCTTCTTCCTCCTCTTCTATCTATGTTCCTCCCACTATCTTCTTTCTCCTCCTCTCTCTATGTTCCTCCCACTCTCTTCCTTCTCCTCCTCTCTCTACGTTCCTCCCACTATCTTCTTCCTCCTCTTCTATCTATGTTCCTCCCACTATCTTCTTCCTCCTCCTCTCTCTATGTTCCTCCCACTCTCTTCCTCCTCCTCTCTCTACGTTCCTCACACTATCTTCTTCCTCCTCTTCTCTCTATGTTCCTCACACTCTCTTCCTCCTCCTCTCTCTACATTCCTCCCACTATCTTCTTCCTCCTCTTCTCTCTACGTTCCTCCCACTATCTTCTTACTCCTCTTCTCTCTATGTTCCTCCCACTATCTTCTTCCTCCTCCTCTCTCTACGCTCCTCCCACTATCTTCTTCCTCCTCCTCTCTCTACGTTCCTCCCACTCTCTTCTTTCTCCTCCTCTCTCTATGTTCCTCCCACTATCTTCTTCCTCCTCCTCTCTCTACGTTCCTCCCACTATCTTCTTTCTCCTCCTCTCTCTATGTTCCTCCCACTCTCTTCCTTCTCCTCCTCTCTCTACGTTCCTCCTACTCTCTCCATTCTCCTCCTCTCTCTGCTTTCCTCCCACTCTCTTCCTCCTCCTCCTCACCTCTCTCTACGTTCCTCCAACTCTCTTCCTTCTCTTCCTCACCTCTCTCTACGTTTCTCCCACTCTCCTCCTCCTCCTCTCTCTGCTTTCCTCCCACTCTCTTCCTCCTCCTCCCCTCTCTGCTTTCCTCCCACTCTCTTCATCCTCCTCCTCTCTCTGCTTTCCTCCCACTCTCTTCATCCTCCTCCTCTCTCTGCTTTCCTCCCACTCTCTTCCTCCTCTTCCTCACCTCTCTTTGCTTTCATCCCACTCTCTTCCTCCTCCTCCTCTCTCTGCTTTCCTCCCACTCTCTTCCTCCTCCTCCCCTCTCTGCTTTCCTCCCACTCTCTTCATCCAGATAATTGTGTAGTCTAGAGCGATTTTCTAGGTTCGCTAGCCATCTATTGTCGTTCTTTTAACGCAACGTAATGTAAACAACACTGCTAGCTAGCCTGCTAGCCCCCGAATAGCAACACTGCAGAAACTATTACACTCAACGGAACGACTTGATTAGTGTAGTGTCAACAACGCACCCACTGCCAGCTGGCCTACTTCAGCAGTACTGTATCATTTTAATCATTTTAGTCAATAAGATTCTTGCTACGTAGCTTAACTTTCTGAACATTCGAGACGTGTAGTCCACTTGTCATTCCAATCTCCTTTGCATTAGCGTAGCCTCTTCTGTAGCCTGTCAACTATGTGTCGGTTTATCCCTGTTCTCTCCTCTCTGCACAGACCATACAAACGCTCCTCACCGCGTGGCCGCGGCCACCCTACTCTGGTGGTCCCAGCGCGCACGACCCACGTGGAGTTCCAGGTCTCCGGTAGCCTCTGGAACTGCCAATCTGCGGTCAACAAGGCAGAGTTCATCTCAGCCCATGCCTCCCTCCAGTCCCTCTACTTCTTGGCCCTGACGGAAACATGGATCACCACAGACAACACTGCTACTCCTACTGCTCTCTCTTCGTCCGCCCACGTGTTCTCGCACACCCCGAGAGCGTCTGGTCAGCGGGGTGGTGGCACCGGGATCCTCATCTCTCCCAAGTGGTCATTCTCTCTTTCTCCCCTTACCCATCTGTCTATCGCCTCCTTTGAATTCCATGCTGTCACAGTCACTAGCCCTTTCAAGCTTAACATCCTTATCATTTATCGCCCTCCAGGTTCCCTCGGAGAGTTCATCAATGAGCTTGATGCCTTGATAAGCTCCTTTCCTGAGGACGGCTCACCTCTCACAGTTCTGGGCGACTTTAACCTCCCCACGTCTACCTTTGACTCTTTCCTCTCTGCCTCCTTCTTTCCACTCCTCTCCTCTTTTGACCTCACCCTCTCACCTTCCCCCTACTCACAAGGCAGGCAATACGCTCGACCTCATCTTTACTAGATGCTGTTCTTCCACTAACCTCATTGCAACTCCTCCAAGTCTCCGACCACTGCCTTGTATCCTTTTCCCTCTCGCTCTCATCCAACACCTCCCACACTGCCCCTACTCGGATGGTATCGCGCCGTCCCAACCTTCGCTCTCTCTCCCCGCTACTCTCTCCTCTTCCATCCTATCATCTCTTCCCTCCGCTCAAACCTTCTCCCACCTATCTCCTGATTCTGCCTCCTCAACCCTCCTCTCCTCCCTCTCTGCATCCCTTGACTCTCTATGTCCCCTATCCTCCAGGCCGGCTCGGTCCTCCCCTCCCGCTCCGTGGCTCGATGACTCATTGCGAGCTCACAGAACAGGGCTCCGGGCAGCCGAGCGGAAATGGAGGAAAACTCGCCTCCCTGCGGACCTGGCATCCTTTCACTCCCTCCTCTCTACATTTTCCTCCTCTGTCTCTGCTGCTAAAGCCACTTTCTACCACGCTAAATTCCAAGCTTCTGCCTCTAACCCTAGGAAGCTCTTTGCCACCTTCTCCTCCCTCCTGAATCCTCCGCCCCCTCCCCCCTCCTCCCTCTCTGCAGATGACTTCGTCAACCATTTTGAAAAGAAGGTCGACGACATCCGATCCTCGTTTGCTAAGTCAAACGACACCGCTGGTTCTGCTCACACTGCCCTACCCTATGCTCTGACCTCTTTCTCCCCTCTCTCTCCAGATGAAATCTCGCGTCTTGTGACGGCCGGCCGCCCAACAACCTGCCCGCTTGACCCTATCCCCTCCTCTCTTCTCCAGACCATTTCCGGAGACCTTCTCCCTTACCTCACCTCGCTCATCAACTCATCCCTGACCGTTGGCTACGTCCCTTCCGTCTTCAAGAGAGCGAGAGTTGCACCCCTTCTGAAAAAACCTACACTCGATCCCTCCGATGTCAACAATTACAGACCAGTATCCCTTCTTTCTTTTCTCTCCAAAACTCTTGAACGTGCCGTCCTTGGCCAGCTCTCCCGCTATCTCTCTCTGAATGACCTTCTTGATCCAAATCAGTCAGGTTTCAAGACTAGTCATTCAACTGAGACTGCTCTCCTCTGTATCACGGAGGCGCTCCGCACTGCTAAAGCTAACTCTCTCTCCTCTGCTCTCATCCTTCTAGATCTATCGGCTGCCTTCGATACTGTGAACCATCAGATCCTCCTCTCCACCCTCTCCGAGTTGGGCATCTCCGGCGCGGCCCACGCTTGGATTGCGTCCTACCTGACAGGTCGCTCCTACCAGGTGGCGTGGCGAGAATCTGTCTCCTCACCACGCGCTCTCACCACTGGTGTCCCCCAGGGCTCTGTTCTTGGCCCTCTCCTATTCTCGCTATACACCAAGTCACTTGGCTCTGTCATAACCTCACATGGTCTCTCTTATCATTGCTATGCAGACGACACACAATTAATCTTCTCCTTTCCCCCTTCTGATGACCAGGTGGCGAATCGCATCTCTGCATGTCTGGCAGACATATCAGTGTGGATGACGGATCACCACCTCAAGCTGAACCTCGGCAAGACGGAGCTGCTCTTCCTCCCGGGGAAGGACTGCCCGTTCCATGATCTCGCCATCACGGTTGACAACTCCACTGTGTCCTCCTCCCAGAGCGCCAAGAACCTTGGTGTGATCCTGGACAACACCCTGTCGTTCTCAACTAACATCAAGGCGGTGGCCCGTTCCTGTAGGTTCATGCTCTACAACATCCGCAGAGTACGACCCTGCCTCACACAGGAAGCGGCGCAGGTCCTAATCCAGGCACTTGTCATCTCCCGTCTGGATTACTGCAACTCGCTGTTGGCTGGGCTCCCTGCCTGTGCCATTAAACCCCTTCAACTCATCCAGAACGCCGCAGCCCGTCTGGTGTTCAACCTTCCCAAGTTCTCTCACGTCACCCCGCTCCTCCGTTCTCTCCACTGGCTTCCAGTTGAAGCTCGCATCCGCTACAAGACCATGGTGCTTGCCTACGGAGCTGTGAGGGGAACGGCACCTCAGTACCTCCAGGCTCTGATCAGGCCCTACACCCAAACAAGGGCACTGCGTTCATCCACCTCTGGCCTGCTCGCCTCCCTACCACTGAGGAAGTACAGCTCCCGCTCAGCCCAGTCAAAACTGTTCGCTGCCCTGGCCCCCCAATGGTGGAACAAACTCCCTCACGACGCCAGGACAGCGGAGTCAATCACCACCTTCCGGAGACACCTGAAACCCCACCTCTTTAAGGAATACCTAGGATAGGTTAAGTAATCCCTCTCACCCCACCCCCCTAAGTTTTAGATGCACTATTGTTAAGTGACTGTCCCACTGGATGTCATAAGGTGAATGCACCAATTTGTAAGTCGCTCTGGATAAGAGCGTCTGCTAAATGACTTAAATGTAAATGTAATCCTCCTCCTCTCTCTGCTTTCCTCCCACTCTCTTCATCCTCCTCCTCTCTCTGCTTTCCTCCCACTCTCTTCCTCCTCTTCCTCACCTCTCTTTGCTTTCCTCCCACTCTCTTCATCCTCCTCATCTCTCTGCTTTCCTCCCACTCTCTTCATCCTCCTCCTCTCTCTGCTTTCCTCCCACTCTCTTCCTCCTCTTCCTCACCTCTCTTTGCTTTCCTCCCACTCTCTTCATCCTCCTCCTCTCTCTGCTTTCCTCCCACTCTCTTCCTCCTCTTCCTCACCTCTCTTTGCTTTCATCCCACTCTCCTCCTCCTTTCCCCTCTCTGCATTCCTCCCACTCTACTCCCCCACATCCTCTGCTTTCATCCCACTCTACTCCTCCTCCTCATCCTCTCTCTGCTTTCATCCCACTCTCCTCCTCCTCCTCTCCTCTCTCTGCTTTCATCCCACTCTCTTCCTCCTCCTCCTCTCTCTGCTTTCCTCCCACTCTCTTCCTCCTCCTCCCCTCTCTGCTTTCCTCCCACTCTCTTCATCCTCCTCCTCTCTCTGCTTTCCTCCCACTCTCTTCATCCTCCTCCTCTCTCTGCTTTCCTCCCACTCTCTTCATCCTCCTCCTCTCTCTGCTTTCCTCCCACTCTCTTCATCCTCCTCCTCTCTCTGCTTTCCTCCCACTCTCTTCCTCCTCTTCCTCACCTCTCTTTGCTTTCCTCCCACTCTCTTCATCCTCCTCCTCTCTCTGCTTTCCTCCCACTCTCTTCCTCCTCCTCCCCTCTCTGCTTTCCTCCCACTCTCTTCATCCTCCTCCTCTCTCTGCTTTCCTCCCACTCTCTTCATCCTCCTCCTCTCTCTGCTTTCCTCCCACTCTCTTCCTCCTCTTCCTCACCTCTCTTTGCTTTCCTCCCACTCTCTTCCTCCTCCTCCTCTCTCTGCTTTCCTCCCACTCTCTTCCTCCTCCTCCCCTCTCTGCTTTCCTCCCACTCTCTTCATCCTCCTCCTCTCTCTGCTTTCCTCCCACTCTCTTCATCCTCCTCCTCTCTCTGCTTTCCTCCCACTCTCTTCATCCTCCTCCTCTCTCTGCTTTCCTCCCACTCTCTTCATCCTCCTCCTCTCTCTGCTTTCCTCCCACTCTCTTCCTCCTCTTCCTCACCTCTCTTTGCTTTCCTCCCACTCTACTCCCCCACATCCTCTGCTTTCATCCCACTCTCCTCCTCCTCCTCTCCTCTCTCTGCTTTCATCCCACTCTCCTCCTCCTCCTCTCCTCTCTCTGCTTTCCTCCCACTCTCTTCCTCCTCTTCCTCACCTCTCTTTGCTTTCCTCCCACTCTCTTCCTCCTCCTCCTCTCTCTGCTTTCCTCCCACTCTCTTCCTCCTCCTCCCCTCTCTGCTTTCCTCCCACTCTCTTCATCCTCCTCCTCTCTCTGCTTTCCTCCCACTCTCTTCATCCTCCTCCTCTCTCTGCTTTCCTCCCACTCTCTTCATCCTCCTCCTCTCTCTGCTTTCCTCCCACTCTCTTCATCCTCCTCCTCTCTCTGCTTTCCTCCCACTCTCTTCCTCCTCTTCCTCACCTCTCTTTGCATTCCTCCCACTCTACTCCCCCACATCCTCTGCTTTCATCCCACTCTCCTCCTCCTCCTCTCCTCTCTCTGCTTTCATCCCACTCTCCTCCTCCTCCTCTCCTCTCTCTGCTTTCATCCCACTCTCCTCCTCCTTTCCCCTCTCTGCATTCCTCCCACTCTACTCCCCCACATCCTCTGCTTTCATCCCACTCTCCTCCTCCTTTCCCCTCTCTGCATTCCTCCCACTCTACTCCCCCACATCCTCTGCTTTCATCCCACTCTCCTCCTCCTCCTCTCCTCTCTCTGCTTTCATCCCACTCTCCTCCTCCTCCTCTCCTCTCTCTGCTTTCATCCCACTCTCCTCCTCCTTTCCCCTCTCTGCATTCCTCCCACTCTACTCCCCCACATCCTCTGCTTTCATCCCACTCTCCTCCTCCTCCCCTCTCTGCATTCCTCCCACTCTACTCCCCCACATCCTCTGCTTTCATCCCACTCTCCTCCTCCTCCTCTCCTCTCTCTGCTTTCATCCCACTCTCCTCCTCCTCCCCTCTTTGCTTTCATCCCACTCTCCTCCTCCTCCCCTCTCTGCTTTCATCCCACTCTCCTCCTCCTCCTCTCCTCTCTCTGCTTTCATCCCACTCTCCTCCTCCTCCCCTCTCTGCATTCCTCCCACTCTACTCCCCCACATCCTCTGCTTTCATCCCACTCTCCTCCTCCTCCTCTCCTCTCTCTGCTTTCATCCCACTCTCTTCATCCTCCTCCTCTCTCTGCTTTCATCCCACTCTCATCCTCCTCCTCCCCTCTCTCTGTTTCATTCCACTCTCCTCCTCCTCCTCCTCTCTCTGCTTTCATCCTACTCTACTCCTCCTCCTCCTCCCCTCTCTGCTTTCATCCCACTCTCCTCCTCCTCCTCCTCTCTCTGCTTTCATCCTACTCTACTCCTCCTCCTCCTCCCCTCTCTGCTTTCATCCCACTCTCCTCCTCCTCCCCTTCTCCTCTCCCTGCTTTCATCCCACTCTCTTCCTCCTCCTCCTCCTCTCCTGTCTCTGCTTTCCCCCCACTCTCCTCCTCCTCCTCCCCCTCTCCTCTCTCTGCTTTCCTCCCACTCTCTTCCTCCTCCTCCCCCTCTCCTCTCCTCCCAGCAGTGTCCAACCTCACTGAGGATTGAGCCCGTTTACAATTAGCATGTACCTGCAATTAGGCCTGACAAACCTCCACTAATTATGCTTTTAGATGGGACATTTGTAGTAACAGACTACATTAGCTACTCCCTTTTCCTCTGCTACTTCTTCCTCCACCCCTCTGCTTTGCTCTCCCTCTGGCCCCTTTGATATCTCTTTGCCTATTTCTCTCCCCATTTCTCTGTTTTCTCTCTCCTCCCTTTCTCCCCGTTTTTTCTCGTCTCTCTCGCTGTCCATGTTCATTCCTCCTTTCTCTGCTTTCTACTCCCTTACGTCTCCCTAGTTGTTTTCTCCCTGTTTTCACTCTCATCTCCCTCTTCTGTGCCCCCCTTTGCATGTCCCTCTCTCTGTCTCTCTATCTCTTTGTCACCCAGTCCCTATCTCTCTCTGTCTCTCTATCTCTTTGTCTCCCAGTCCCTAACTCTCTCTGTCTCTCTATCTCTCTCTGTCTCTCTATCTCTTTGTCTCCCAGTCCCTATCTCTCTCTGTCTCTCTATCTTGTTGTCTCCCAGTCCCTATCTCTCTCTGTCTCTCTATCTCTTTGTCTCCCAGTCCCTAACTCTCTCTGTCTCTCTATCTCTCTCTGTCTCTCTATCTCTTTGTCTCCCAGTCCCTAACTCTCTCTGTCTCTCTATCTCTCTCTGTCTCTCTATCTCTTTGTCTCCCAGTCCCTATCTCTCTCTGTCTCTCTATCTCGTTGTCTCCCAGTCCCTATCTCTCTCTGTCTCTCTATCTCTTTGTCTCCCAGTCCCTAACTCTCTCTGTCTCTCTATCTCTCTCTGTCTCTCTATCTCTTTGTCTCCCAGTCCCTATCTCTCTCTGTCTCTCTATCTCGTTGTCTCCCAGTCCCTATCTCTCTCTGTCTCTCTATCTCTTTGTCTCCCAGTCCCTATCTCTCTCTGTCTCTCTATCTCTTTGTCTCCCAATCCCTATCTCTCTTTCTTTCTCTTTGTGTTTCTCTCCTCCTCTCTCCATCTGCCTCTTAAAAAGCATTAAAGTAGAGCAACATTAAGGATACCCATTTCCATCTCGATATAAACTAAAATGCTCTGTCGTTGTCATTTGACTTCTTCACACACACACACACACACACACACACACACACACACACACACACACACACACACACACACACACACACACACACACACACACACACACACACACACACACACACACACACACACACACACACACACACACACACACACACACACACACACACACACACACACACACACACACACACACACACACACACACACACACACACACACACAGAGTCAGAAACCAAATGTTTCACATCAAGCTGTGACTAATTGTGTTTCTCCCTGACTGTCCCCTCCCTCTCTTTCTATTCTCTCTCTCCCTATTTCTCTCTGCATTGCTGTTAATAAAAGGAGCAGGAAATAATAGGTCTGCAATTGACTTCAAAGAGGCTAAAGGGGGATGGGAAGGAGGGAGGGAGGGAGGGAGGGAGGGAGGGAGGGAGGGAGGGAGGGAGGGGGAGGGAGGGAGGGAGGGAGGGAAGGAAGGGAGGGAGGGAGGGAGGGAGGGAATAAGACTGGTGGGAAGAGGGGTTAATGTCAATGAGAGGCAGATACTGTTCAAAGGAACAAAACAAAAAAGAAAGATATAGAGATAGATAGATAGAAAGAGGGAGAGAGCGGAAGAGAAAGAGAGCAGGAGAGAAAGAGAGAGAGAGTGATAGACTGAGAGAGACAGAAGGAGAGATGGAGAGAGCTTGAGAGCACAGGGGAGAGAATAAGCATCAGTCTCAGTCTGTGAGTGTCTGATGGTCACTTAACCTGGCAGCCAGTCCATGAAGCTCAGAACCCGTCAATCTGTCAAAACACACCCGGCGCTGTCGGTCTCCTCACCGCACACACGCACACACGCACACACGCACACACGCACGCACACACGCACACACACACACACACACACACACACACACACACACACACACACACACACACACACACACACACACACACACACACACACACACACACACACACACACACACACACACACACACACACACACACACACACACACACACACACACACACACACACACACACAGTCTTTGATGTCTGCCACAAGGTCCCTCTAAGGAAATCACTAGAATAGAGTGGTGGATTAAGCATTGTTGAGCGTCACTAGACATTTTATCTAAATTTATACCATTTCACCATGTGAACAATACTCTATGTGCGTCATTTGATCCTGTTTTCTTTGTGTGCAGTTGTAGCAGTCATGGTATTATTATGATACAGTACCTCTTTTCAGTCCCATCTCCTGCTGGTATTATCATATTTACTGTATATGATATTAATCCTCTCTCTACCTCCCTCCCTCCAGGTACTGCATTTACACTCCTCCACGATGCGTGTCAGCCTCCTCTCCCCCTCCCCACTCCAGGACAGGCGCGTCACCTCCTCCTTCCCCCCTCCTCCTCCCGAACACAGCTCTTCCCCTCATCAGCAACCTCGCCTGGCCCTTCCTTCCCTCTCCCTCCCTCTCTCCCTCTCTCTCCTCCTCCTCTCCCTATTCCTTCTGCCCATCTGCGAGTCGGCGCGGTCGCCTGGGAGGGGCGGAGCTGGCCAGGGAGGAGGAGCACCAGGAGGTGCACCCGGGACGGGAGGGGCAGGAGGCGAGAAAGGAGGCCAGAGGGGCACAAACCTCATCCCCCCTCACTACTCCCCTTACTACCCCCCAGTATCTCCCGCCCGGCCCCCTGCGCCCCCCTTACCTCCCAAAGTGGCCTCCTCTCTTAGCATCGCCGTCATCCTGGTGGGCAACTCTAGCGAGGTGTCGTCCACCTACGTGGAGAAAGAGGAGTTCCTCCATGTTCCTCACCCTACCAAAGTCCAACTGGAGACCATGAATGACACGGACCCCAAGAGTATCATCAACCGCATCTGCACCCTGATGACCAACACCTGGCTGCAGGGGGTGGTGTTCGGGGACGATACGGACCAGGAGGCCATCGCCCAGATCCTGGACTTCATCTCTGCCCAGACACACATCCCCATTCTGGGCATCCGAGGAGGCTCCTCCATGGTCATGGCTGCCAAGGTATGGAACACCACCTTTAATGCACATCTATTTCCACTGTAGTACACACAACCTCAGACATCTATCTATTGAATAGTGTGATGCCGTTCATATAATAGTTACAGCTGGTTGGATACACATGTATACAGTGTAATGACAAAATGCACTGTTGGTTAAGGGCTTGTAAGTCAGCATTTCTCTTTGGAGCATATGACAAATCAACTTTGATTTGGTATGATGACACCACCACTAGTACAGTAGGTAGAAATAACTCTGTGAAGCTCACTAAATGCTCAGGGTCCTGACACTAGTTGTTATAGTTCTCTATACATTGGGTACATGCATGCATTCTCTATCCAAGTGCTGGTGTTGAGCCCTGGTTTTTAGTCACACCAACTACTCGACTGAAAGCTAGCTCCTGGTCCAAGGGTGATAGTTGACTTTTGTATATCTCAAACAAGGTTTCTCATCAACAAGTTGACTATTGTATATAATATATGCCATTTAGCAGACGCTTTTATCCAAAGCGACTTACAGTCATGTGTGCATACATTCTACGTATGGGTGGTCGCGGGGATCGAACCCACTACCCTGGCGTTACAAGCGCCATGCTCTACCAACTGAGCTACAGAAGGACCATCTCAAACAAGGTTTCTCATTACCTAGTTGACTTTTGTATATCTCAAACAAGGTTTTTCATCGACTAGTTGACTTTTGTATATCTCAAACAAGGTTTCTCATCACCTAGCAACAGGCATATGGTACTAATAATATAATAATAATATATGCCATTTAGCAGACGCTTTTATCCAAAGCGACTTACAGTCATGTGTGCATACATTCTACGTATGGGTGGTCCCGGGGATTGAACCCACTACCCTGGCATTACAAGCGCCATGCTCTACCAACTGAGCTACAGAAGGACCATGCATGTTCCTGTATGAGGGGCGACCAACCTCCTGAAGCGCATTAAGGCACAGCTGGGCAAGACCACAGAAATAGAAGGACACAGAAATAGAAGGACACAGAATGTTTCTATTGAATGGCAGCTATACAGACGCAGAAAAGAAGACAAGTAGGCGGCCAACGCGTTGCAAAAACGTTAAAGAGACGATTTACAAGTGATAAACACATGTAAGTAGGAGCACATCAGTCTACACATTACAATACATCAGGGCGCATAACTGCAACATGTTTCAACTCAATAAGTCTTCCTCAAGCTGCGTTGTTCAGCTACACAGCCGATCAAGGCTGTGTTACTTTCAATATTCAAGAGGTACAGTAGATCCATTAAAATCACGCAGAGCAGGGAAACATGACCGTTTTAGCCACTCTATTCTGAGCGGCACTGGGTCCGACTGTGAACGCTACAGCATCTTATTCCAGGCCCGTCTCTCAATGATTGATTCAGCTGTTAATTGGCTTCCTACAGCATGTGAATCTGACGTCACGTCCATGGCTGCTTCTCAGATGGAACCATTGCCTGCATAGTGCCCTCTGGGCCCTGGTCAGAGGTAGTGGACGACATAGGGAATAGAGTGACAGCGAGGCTACTTAACCTTGAAAAGACTCGCTGTTTGAGACAATGAGACGTTTGGCAAGTCAAATAAGAGCTTTGTCAGATGTGACTTAAAGGAAAACTCCAGGCCAAAACTATATTTTTGCATTTGTTTTATTAGTCCATTGTTGATTTAGTCCCAAAATGTTTTGCATGTCAGCAGTCAAGTTTTCAAGATATGTAACTTTCTAAATAGATAAATACAGCTGGTAGGATGCTGTGCTCCCTCTCCGGCCTCTAGGTCACCAGGCTGCTTGTTATGGTGCACACCTGTCCCCATCGTTACACGCACTTGCGCGTCATTAGACTCACCTGGACTCCATCACCTCCTTGATTACCTGCCCTATACATGTCACTCCCTTTGGTTCCTTCCCCAGGCATTATTATTTCTGTTCCTGTGGCATGTCTGGGCATTGTTCGTGTTTCTTATTTTGTATTATGTTGTGTTTATTTATTAAAATGTATTAAAACACTCACTCCCTGGACTTGCTTCCCAACTCTCAGCACACATCGTTACAGAATGACTGCCTTAACTGGCTCAACGGGTTTCCATCCCTCAGCGGGATCGATAGGCTCCCATGCCTCAGCTGGCTCTATAGGCTCTCATGCCTCAGCGGGTGAACAGGTTCCTGTTCCTCGACCCAGGCATCCAGAGAGGTCTCAGTTGGCTCATCAGCCGGTTCGTTAGGTTTCTGCGCCTCAGTGGAGGCGACCGGTCCGCTCCGGATCCCCGGGATCGTCCCTTTGGTTGGCGTCCTGCAGCTGGAGCCGAACACACCGGGGAGGGGGTACTGTCACGTGTGCTCTCTCTCCGGCCTCTAGGTCACCAGCCTGCTCATTATGGTGCACACCTGTCACCACTGTTACGCGCACCTGTGCGTCATCAGACTCACCTGGACTCCATCACCTCCTTGATTACCTGCCCTATATATAAAATCAAATCAAATCAATATATATGTCACTCCCTTTGGTTTCTTTCCCAGGCGTCATTGTTTCTCTTTCTGTTTCATGTCTGTGCGTTGTTTGTGTTTCTTGTTTTGTATTATATTCTGTTTATTTATTAAAACACTCCCTGAACTTACTTCGCAACTATAGCACACATCGTTACATTTTTGAATCATATGATGCTGCGTTTTGCATAATATGAAGCTAAATGCATCATATCAGCTGTAATTAGGTATTTTGATGATGTGGTGAAACCTACTTTTGAATTGTAACGTACCCAGTAATAACAGACCAATGAACCATATAAATACTTTAGTGAATGTGATTTATCTATCCAGGCTTAGAAATTATTGATGAGATTAGGCCACTGAACATAATGGGAAGTCTTGTAGAAGTCTCTGAGTGTTAGGGGGTGATTTGTCTTTCTTTGAGGATGTTTTGACTTGCTTTTGGAGAGTCTGCATCAGTTCTCATCTACTTCGTTTACTTCAGCATCAAAATGGAGGCACCGAGGCAGTGGCTTTTCTGCCTGGGTTGTGTGAGTTAGTTGGACAGTGTCATGACCGTCCACCAAAATCCAAATAGGTCAGATCAGGTTTGCAATGAATGACTTCAATCAGACCCCTTCTCACCTTGGTGTTAACAAGGTCTGCGCTCTCAAGATTCACCAAATTAATGCTCTGTTTCAACAGACTTTTCCCCGCTGAAACTCTAACACGTTCCCAAACAAATACTGGAACAATCTAACATAGAGCCAGCCTGCAGGAACTGCACCTTTTGAGCAAGCTGTATAAATGATGGGTTAAGAATGAAACAGGAGACAAAGGGCTATGAGACAGAAGTTTTATCTGAGACACATGAAAAGTGAGACGTATACGGAGGGTGCGGGGCAACAAAAGATGAACAGCAGAGGGGCTAAGGAGCAGGTCCCGAGTGGAAAGCCATACCCTCTGACCGAGCCGATAGCGGGGATCAGGGTCCGGTGGCGATCCGCCTGTCGCCGATACTTGGATGTGGTCTTCAGAAGAGAGGCTCAGGTACTGCGACAGAGGCCAATGAACGTCTGGGCAGAGGGTATGCTGACTTCTTCCGGGGGCTGATATCCCAGTGGCCGAGCAGGGAAGGGTGTTACAGGTGTATTACACCCACATGAGTTGCTGGCTCCAGGTGGTGGGATTGGCAGGGATGAGGCAATGAAGAGCCGCCTCAAGGTCCTGATTGGCTCGCTCCGACTGGCCATTAGATTTGGGGTGAAAACCAGAGGACAGGCTGGCCGACGACTCAATGAGGGTGCAGAACGCATTCCAGAACCGGGACGAGAACTGAGGACCACGATTGGAGACCATGTTGACAGGAAGTTCATGGAACCGGAAGACGTGCTGCACCATGAGCTGGGCCGTCTCCTTGACTGAGGGCAACTTGGGAAGGGGAATAAAATGGGCGGCTTTAGAAAACCTATCCACCCCTGTTAGGATCGTGGTGTTGCCATCTGACGGACGAAAACCACTAACAAAGTCCAGGGATATATGGGAGCAGGGGCAGTGAGGAACAGGGAGTGGCTATAGAAGGCCAGCTGGAGCTTACTGCGGAGTCTTATTTTGTGCACAGACAGTGCAGGCAGCAACAAATGCGGAGACATCAGGAACCATGGAAGGCCACCAAGAGCGTAGTCGGATGAAAGCCAGGGTCCGACGGGAGCCTGGGTGGCAGGTCAGTCTCGAGGAATGTGCCCACACCGGGACTGGGGAACAGCAGAGTCTGGGACAAACACCCAGTTAGCCGGACCCCCCTGGGAATGCTGTGCCTTACGGACAAGGCTCTCTATACGTCAGATGACTGCATGCGTTAGACAGGAGATAGGGAGTATGGACTCGGGGTCAGACGGAGTAGCAGCGAAGCTATACAAATGTGAGAGTGCATCAGACATTCTGATGTAATATTTTGCGCCCTCCAACCAGTACCTCCACTCTTCCAACACCATCTTGAAGGCGAGGAGTTCTCGATTTTCCACATCATAGTTCCTATCAGCAGGGGTAAGACGATGGGAGACAAAGCGCAGGGGTGCAGAATTTGGTCTTGGTCAGAACTCGAGGGACAGGATGGCCCCCACCCCGACATCCGAGGCGTTGAACTCCACCACAAACTGACAGGATGGGTCCAGATGGATTAAGATGGGGGCTGTGGTGAATCAATGTTTGAGGTCTGAGAAAGCCCGGTCAGCTGCTGGAGACCACGTGAATGGAACCTTGGGAGAGGTGAGTGTTGAGACGGGGGAAGCCAGGGTGCTGTAACCACGGATGAAGCGGCGGTAGAAGTTCGCAAACCCCAGGAAACGATGCTGATGCACTCTGGTTGTGGTTGAGGCCAATCCACCACTGCTCTTATCTTGTCTGCATCCATCTGTATATGTCCTGCAGCGCTGACATATCCTAGGAAGGAAATGGTGGAGCAATGGAATTCACACTTCTCTGCTCTAACGAAAAGCTGGTTCTCCAGGAGATGCTGAAGGACCTGTCGGATGTGGAGGACAAGGATGTCGTAGACAGACACGAACCGGTTCTGCATGTTCTGGAGCACATCGTTGACCAGGGCCTGGAACACAGGGTGAGCGTTTGTTTGTCCGAATGGCATAACCGAGTACTCATAGTGCCCGCTAGCCATGTTAATTGCAGTCTTCCACTCATTTCCTTCCTGTATGCAAACCATATAGTAGGCGTTCTGAAGGTCCAACTTAGAGAAGATGGTCGCTCCCTGAAGAGGTTCGAAAGCCGAGGAGATGAGTGAGGGTAACGTTTTTAACCACAATGTCATTTATGCCCCGGTCGTCGATACACAGGCTGCGGGTGAGGCAGATGGACAAATACCACCTGCAGTGAGAGAGTCCTCAATGTTCTCCTCCATAGCCTTGGTCTCCGGACTCGACAGGGAGTAAAGCCATCCCAGAGGTAGTGTAGTGCCTGGGAGAAGGTCAATGGCACGGTCATAGGGTCAATGTGGGGGAGAGACGTAGCGTGGTCCTTGTTGAAGACCTCCCGGACCAGGTACTCCAGGTACTCTGCAGGAATGGCTGAGAGATCCAAGGCTTCTCCCAAGCCTGCAGGAAGACGTTGCCAACTTAAGATACTGTGCATGGCAGAACCATCTCCAAACAACGATAGCCCCAGTAGCACAGTCGAACAGGGTATTGTGCTTCTGGAGCCACGAATACCCCGAAACCACGTCGACAGATTCTAAGATCAGGAACTGCATACATTTCCTGATTTGTAGGTTGATAAGAACCGTATTGCGGGTGACTCTGCCATTAGAGCGCCCATCCAGTGCTCTGAAGTCCATGGGAATTGAGAGGAGTTGATTGGAGAATCCCAGCTCTGACACCAATGGAGTGTCGATAAAGCTCTCGTCGGCCACAGTGCCAATGAGCACCTGGAGAGATTTGGCCTGGTCACCCCCTAACAGGGTGAGTAATGGGAGATTGGAAAATCCCTGTATGGCTCACCAGAGAACTCGTACTTACTGATGAGCCGGGTCTTTTTAATGGACAGGTGGAAATATTGTGTCCTGTAGTCTTGCAATACATACAGCTCCTGGTGCTCAACCTGCATAAACTCATCTGGAGACAATCTAGCCTTTCCCAGTAGCTTGGGCTCTGGTCAAGGAGATGAGGGAGTCTAGGTCCATGGGCAGCTCCCGGGCAGCAAGCTTGTCATTAATCACTGATAATCTTTGAAGGAACTCGTCTAGCAGGGCTCCCGGGTTTGAGGCAATCTCAGCCACCAACTTGTAAAAATCCACTGCGTAGTTTGCCACACTACGGGAGTCTTGCCGTAGTTGGAGCAGCTTACGAGCAGCCTCTCTCCCGGACATCAGAGAATTGAACAATTCACCTACCTCCGCCACAAACTCCTCCAGAGTGAGGCAAATGGTGGACTGTTACTACCACACCGACTTAGCCCAGGCGTGTGCCCTCCCGGACATCAGCGTTATCAAATATGCTATCTTTGAGCGGTCCAAGGGGAACGAAGAAGGCTGCGGGTTGAAGATGAGGGAGCACTGGGAGAGAAACGCACGGCACGTTCCAGAATCTCCAGCGTTGTGCCTCTGGAGGAGGTAAGCGAGGTTTGTGGGACACCGGGGTAAGCTGGGAAGAAATATCGGTGGTTGCCGGGTTGCTGAGAGTCTGGGGAATTACTGTAGTGACTTGCTGCCTAGTTGGGAATCTGCAGTGCTCCAGCAATGTGTCGAACACATGGTCACGGTGTTCTGCCATGGTATGGAGTCTCTCCATAAGGCATTGCAACTCCCCATGTCTTCCAATGGTGGCTCCTTGGAAGTAGAGAGCCTTGCGGAGCTGGTCCGAGCCTGCTGGGTCAGTCATGGCCAGTTCGTACTATCACGGCTCAGGCTAAGACCCAGATACAGACACAGGTGGCGGATAGTACGAGTCTCAGAGTTTATTATAGTACACGCGGCAGTCAAAACGGAAGTCAAGGCAGGCAAAAAATTCAGAACTGAGAAGACTAGGAAAAACAAACTAGAGCACAGGGAACACACTGGTAGGACTTGGTGGGACAAGACAAACTGGCAACAGATAAACAGAAAAAGCAGGTATAAATACACAAGGGATAATGGAGGGAAATAGGAGACACCTAGTGGGGGGTGGAGACAAGCACAAAGACACGTGAAACAGATAAGAATGTGACACTGTCCCTCTCTCTCTCCCTCTCCATCTCTTCTTTAACAAGCATCAATGTTGTTGACGTTCTGCTAGGGATCTGTTTTCAGCGTCTTACATCTCCAGTCAATAACCTATGCAAAGCGTTTATTCTGTGTTCCCATTTAATTAGCTAGTAAATAAATAATTAAACCAATTTGTGAAGTATTGAATCATAAGTCAGGCCCAGGTTTTTGCAGATGCAAGGAGATTATGACTGTTCACTATGTTGATATAATACAAGGTTATTTTTAATAAATTGACTGTTTATACAAATGTGATTGGTAAAGACCTTTTAGAGTTTAATTCGGGAGATGATAACTCTTTAATGAACCGCTCTCGTGGTGCCCCAGATCCTAATAAGTTGGAAAAGAGATATTATCTCAATGAGAAAAAACCTGTATAAATAAAGGTAAAATAAAAATTAAAAAATGAGTTAATTGTTACATGATGGATTTGGTCAGGTAACAATTAAAAATAGTTTTGAAGACTTCAAACGTCCTTAGAAGATATCGATGTCTTCTATGTACCTGTTTAGTACTGTGACCAAATTCAGAGGGAGACTAAAATACATCTGTGTCTCTGTGAACCCCCTGAACTCGGTTAAATGGATGACATAAAAACAACTCAAATCAAACAGGATTGAATTCAACCAACCACTAACTGTGAGATGGTCTTTTACAAAGGTCTGAGGCTGTTAGCAAAGGTCAGCTTGGGGTTTGCAAACAGACATTCATCTGAGAAACAAGCCTCTCAGAGGAAAGTGAGAGAGACTGAGAAAAGAAAAGAGGTGATTCATTGAAAATGGTTCTCTGGAAACAGAGAGCAAGGCAAGACCACAGCAATAGATACACTTCAAAAAGAACCACAGAAAAGATAGTAAACAGAGGCCGAGAGGAATAGAGAGTCAGAAATAGAAAGATGGAGAGAGAGAATGTGTAACACACAGAGAGAGATGGGGTTATGAAATGATCCAGAATATGTGTGTGTGGGTGTGAGAGAGGAAGAGGATTCTACTCAACATATAATTACCCGATTTAAAAACTGACATATAGACAGAGGGCACCAACACTGAGACTGACAGGAACTGACAGGAACTGACGGGGACTGACAGGGACGTTGAGACACATGCCCAGGACAACAATACAAGTCAGGAGGGGAAAAACACATGTTAAAGGCCTATTAGAGAGATGGAAGGACAGGTAGAGAGAGAGAGAGATGTGAAGAGATGAAAACTGAAGACATAAAGGACTGTTTTCTCTCTTTTCTTAGTAATTACTTCTCACTTGCCCCCCCCCCCCCCCCCACACACACACACACACTGAACACAGAACTGTAGGCTGAATGAGGCTGATACGGTTGGCATGGAAACCCCATGCTTATACATTTCTATATATATATATATAAGGACAACTACAGAGGGAGGTAGGCATGTTTATTTTCTGAGCCTCTGAAAAAAGGGAAGGGATAGAATAGACGGATGAAGCCAAAATGCTCTGGTCATGGGGTAGGTAGTGTGAGGTTGTGTACAGGCTAAACCTGGAACAGAGGGATGGGGGGATGGAACTGACTGGAGAGATGGAGGGATGGGGGACTGATGGAGAATAGATGAGAAGTTATTGTGATAGATGTTTTGGAAATAAGGGATTTGGTGCACATTACTGCACCGGATATGTAAATATGAAAAGGAGGAGGCTGGAAAGGGAAAGAAAGATGGAGGAAGCAAAGAGAGAGAGTTCTCAGAGGGCAAGAGAGATGTGAGTGGGTGAGATGGAACATGACGCCTATAGAGTCATGTGGGGGAGTTGTATGAACCGTGATCCTGTGTGCATGTGTGTGTGTGCGTGTGGGCGTGTGTGCGTTTGTCCCTACATGCTGTGTATGAGTGCAAGCGCAACATGAAAACAACCCCAGCATCAATACCTCAGTTCCCTTCAGGTTGTTGGGTCAATCATCTATCAAGGCCCCACCATAACCAGTCATCTATTCTAAATCTTCCTTCTAAGCCTCCCCTAACCTCTCACTCTGGGTCATAACCTCTCACCAATAGGTCATATGAGGCCTCACCATTACCAGTAATCTATTCTAACGCCATTACCAGTAATCTATTCTAACACCACTACCAGTAATCTATTCTAACACCACTACCAGTAATCTATTCTAACGCCATTACCAGTAATCTATTCTAACACCACTACCAGTAATCTATTCTAACACCACTACCAGTAATCTATTCTAACACCATTACCAGGAATCTATTCTAACACCACTACCAGTAATCTATTCTAACACCATTACCAGTCATCTATTCTAACGCCATTACCAGTAATCTATTCTAACACCATTACCAGTAATCTATTCTAACGCCATTACCAGTAATCTATTCTAACTCTCCTGTCTAAGCCTCCCCTAACCTCTCACTCTGGGTCCCAATAGGTCATATGAGGCCTCACCACTACCAGTAATCTATTCTAACACCATTCCCAGTCATCTATTCTAACACCATTTCCAGTAATCTACTCTAACTCTCCCTTCTAAACCTCCCCTAACCTCTCACTCTGGGTCCCGGTATAGGACAAACAGCTTGGTTTTTAAGATGCAACGTCTACGTCCCAACTGGCACCCTATTCTCATGCAGTGCACTATGTTTGACCAAGGTCCATAGGGCTCTGGTCAAAGGTAGTGCATCATATAGGGAACAAGCTGCCATTTGTTACGCTGCCAAACAGGTTTCCAGATACAGTATCCAGCCTCTAAACTATTGACTTCCAGCAGAAATGTCATCCCGATCCCGCGTCATGCATGTCCATTTCAGCGCCAGACGCACTGTGAACGGAAACCATTGTGTTCGCCTCAATACGCAACGGAGAAAATAAGAGAATGTGATTGGTCCGTTATGCGCTTAGAATACCTTACTTGTCTGTATTTGTCCCTCTTTTCCTACTGAATGGCCTATTAGGGTGGATCAGTGAGCCAGTGACAGGTGCAGGTAGACCGATTATACACAAAACAATGCACACACCCACACGTCGCTCCTGTTTCTGCCATTCATGTACACTGCTGCCAACACGCACACATACACAAACACACACACAGTCCGTGCTATTCTGTCATTCATTTACACTGCTGCAATGTGTGTTCTATTGGACACAATACTGGACCGTATTCTCATTATCATACTCCACTGGCTAATGAGTTTTCTACTGTGTGGAGTTAAGCGGTGTGTGTATGTCTGTGTTGGTGTGCACCCGGTGTGTGTGTGTGTTTGTGTGTGTTGGGGTTGAATGATAATGACCTTGCATTGTGTTTGGGGGATTAGACCGCAGTTTGCTTTCTGTGAAACAAGCTGCCCAGAGAAGTCTGCTCCCTGATATCATTTCTCACTTCTGGTACCCACTTCATACAACATTTATTCTAGCTCTCGTGTATTACAGATTTTTTTAAACTCAGATGAAATAAATATAAATATATTCTGAAGCATAGGTTCATCTTATCGAGGGTTTACCAAGACTTCATGAATGCCCTATCAAGCCTTTATAAGTTGTAGTTTGTTTAAAGTGGTACCTTGACCTTTCTTTCAACACCAGAAGACTGTAATCACCCTATAGACAGCCTAGTAGCCTATATGGTATATATGGCCTATACTTCCCCAAACCTCCTGTCAACCAAGTGAATGACTGATTGATTACTGGTGTTATGAGCTACAATTGACCAGTGAAGGCTGTAAACTTCCTGTAAGAGTGTGGGGGCTAGTGAGCCTATAGTAGACCCAGTTGTCTTCTAGCTCATTGGATCCTCCACCACCACCAGTTGGCACCACTCGGTCATGGCTCTAAAGAAACGGGATTATGTCAAATTGACATCAACATTTTTTTTTTTTTTTTTTTTTGCATTTTAGCTAACCCCAACCATTTCCCCAAATGTAACCTAATTCTCCCAACCTGCTACAAACATTCTGCTAATTTCTAAAATAACCTGTTGTCCCTTCTGGCCAAGAACCACACACTCTTACCAACCGTTTGCTAAGAAGCTTGGGAGATAGCTAATCTGTTGCCGTGGCGCCACAGCCCCTGACTGCGACTGGCCCACGGATCCACTTCCATTGTTCTGTTCAATTGTTATGTTCCATTATTCTCTGCTCCAATCCATGGTTTTTAGGACCGTGTTTCCCATTATGCTGTTCAGTTTTACATGATGGGATAAGGTACTGTCTCTAATGCCCTGTGTTGCAATTAGGAGCAATCCCAAAAGATGGAGAGAATTAAAATCAAGCTGCCTGCACTAACTGTATGTGAAGCGGCCGCCACTCTCAGAGTTATTTTTTCTCACTCAGCAATGACAACTTGCTCACTCTCTTTCTGAGTCACTACGTTATTCGTCGATTCACTTCATCATTCTTGTCTCTCTTAGTGTCCCTCTCTCCCCTTTCCCAGTGTCGCAATTGTCCTGATTTTAAAATATTGTGACTCAACATTTCATTGAAGTAGACAGAGATATTGAGAGGGAAAGGAAGAGATGTGACAGAAAAGCCCTGATCGAGTGTCCTATTTGATTGACCAGTTTCTCTCAACATGAACACAACCTGAAGAATGCACAAGCAACACACTCTATTCATTCTCCTTCATCCGTCCAAATGAATCATCTTTCACAGTGCATCCTCTTGCTGTCATCTTCTGTCCCTGTATAGTTCTCTCATCCTCCTGCAATAGTTCCATCTCCCCACTCCATTACAGATGTTGGATCTTCATTTGATCAGGAATTGCCAACTTGTGGTTTTTAAAAGGATTCTAAAGTTTGCAATTTCCACTTAGAAATTTCTGACTTGTTTTGCCATAACAAAAATGTATCAATCCTTACAAAAATGTCCATGAATTATAATCCACATAATTATTCACATTTCCTGTTGCTGCAGGATAATTTTCCTGCTGAAGCAAATTGGCTCAAATTAAGTGTGTGTGAGAGAGAGAGAGAGAGAGAGAGAGAGAGGGGGACAGATTGGAGAACAACAAGAGAGTGAGGCAATTCAGATAGTCGCGCACGCACACACACACACAGGCCTGTGAGTGCGTGAGTGAGTCACACACACACACACACACACACACACACACACACACACACACACACACACACACACACACACACACACACACACACACACACACACACACACACACACACACACACACACACACACACACACACACACACACACACACACACACACACACACACACACACACACACACACACACACACACACACACACACACACCTTCTCTTCTATTTCCTTATGCTTTCACCTCTGTTCTTTTCCTGTTAAACCCCATTCATATTCCTCTATTTCCTTACGCTTTCACCTCTGTTCTTTTCCTGTTAAACCCCATTCATATTCCTCTATTTCCTTACGCTTTCACCTCTGTTCTTTTCCTGTTAAACCCCATTCATATTCCTCTATTTCCTTATGCTTTCACCTCTGTTCTTTTCCTGTTAAAGCCCATTCATATTCCCCTATTTCCTTACGCTTTCACCTCTGTTCTTTTCCTGTTAAAGCCCATTCATATTCCCCTATTTCCTTATGCTTTCACCTCTGTTCTTTTCCTGTTAAACCCCATTCATATTCCTCTATTTCCTTACGCTTTCACCTCTGTTCTTTTCCTGTTAAACCCCATTCATATTCCCCTATTTCCTTATGCTTTCACCTCTGTTCTTTTCCTGTTAAACCCCATTCATATTCCTCTATTTCCTTACGCTTTCCCCTCTGTTCTTTTCCTGTTAAACCCCATTCATATTCCCCTATTTCCTTACGCTTTCACCTCTGTTCTTTTCCTGTTAAACCCCATTCATATTCCTCTATTTCCTTACGCTTTCACCTCTGTTCTTTTCCTGTTAAACCCCATTCATATTCCTCTATTTCCTTACGCTTTCACGTCTGTTCTTTTCCTGTTAAACCCCATTCATATTCCCCTATTTCCTTATGCTTTCACCTCTGTTCTTTTCCTGTTAAACCCCATTCATATTCCCCTATTTCCTTACGCTTTCACCTCTGTTCTTTTCCTGTTAAACCCCATTCATATTCCCCTATTTCCTTATGCTTTCACCTCTGTTCTTTTCCTGTTAAACCCCATTCATATTCCTCTATTTCCTTACGCTTTCACCTCTGTTCTTTTCCTGTTAAAGCCCATTCATATTCCCCTATTTCCTTATGCTTTCACCTCTGTTCTTTTCCTGTTAAACCCCATTCATATTCCTCTATTTCCTTACGCTTTCACCTCTGTTCTTTTCCTGTTAAACCCCATTCATATTCCTCTATTTCCTTATGCTTTCACCTCTGTTCTTTTCCTGTTAAACCCCATTCATATTCCTCTATTTCCTTACGCTTTCACCTCTGTTCTTTTCCTGTTAAACCCCATTCATATTCCTCTATTTCCTTACGCTTTCACCTCTGTTCTTTTCCTGTTAAACCCCATTCATATTCCTCTATTTCCTTACGCTTTCACCTCTGTTCTTTTCCTGTTAAACCCCATTCATATTCCCCTATTTCCTTATGCTTTCACCTCTGTTCTTTTCCTGTTAAACCCCATTCATATTCCTCTATTTCCTTACGCTTTCACCTCTGTTCTTTTCCTGTTAAAGCCCATTCATATTCCCCTATTTCCTTATGCTTTCACCTCTGTTCTTTTCCTGTTAAACCCCATTCATATTCCTCTATTTCCTTACGCTTTCACCTCTGTTCTTTTCCTGTTAAAGCCCATTCATATTCCCCTATTTCCTTATGCTTTCACCTCTGTTCTTTTCCTGTTAAACCCCATTCATATTCCTCTATTTCCTTACGCTTTCACCTCTGTTCTTTTCCTGTTAAAGCCCATTCATATTCCCCTATTTCCTTATGCTTTCACCTCTGTTCTTTTCCTGTTAAACCCCATTCATATTCCTCTATTTCCTTACGCTTTCACCTCTGTTCTTTTCCTGTTAAAGCCCATTCATATTCCCCTATTTCCTTATGCTTTCACCTCTGTTCTTTTCCTGTTAAACCCCATTCATATTCCCCTATTTCCTTACGCTTTCACCTCTGTTCTTTTCCTGTTAAAGCCCATTCATATTCCCCTATTTCCTTATGCTTTCACCTCTGTTCTTTTCCTGTTAAAGCCCATTCATATTCCTCTATTTCCTTACGCTTTCACCTCTGTTCTTTTCCTGTTAAAGCCCATTCATATTCCCCTATTTCCTTATGCTTTCACCTCTGTTCTTTTCCTGTTAAAGCCCATTCATATTCCTCTATTTCCTTACGCTTTCACCTCTGTTCTTTTCCTGTTAAAGCCCATTCATATTCCCCTATTTCCTTATGCTTTCACCTCTGTTCTTTTCCTGTTAAACCCCATTCATATTCCCCTATTTCCTTATGCTTTCACCTCTGTTCTTTTCCTGTTAAACCCCATTCATATTCCCCTATTTCCTTATGCTTTCACCTCTGTTCTTTTCCTGTTAAACCCCATTCATATTCCCCTATTTCCTTATGCTTTCACCTCTGTTCTTTTCCTGTTAAACCCCATTCATATTCCTCTATTTCCTTACGCTTTCCCCTCTGTTCTTTTCCTGTTAAACCCCATTCATATTCCTCTATTTCCTTACGCTTTCACCTCTGTTCTTTTCCTGTTAAAGCCCATTCATATTCCCCTATTTCCTTATGCTTTCACCTCTGTTCTTTTCCTGTTAAACCCCATTCATATTCCTCTATTTCCTTACGCTTTCACCTCTGTTCTTTTCCTGTTAAAGCCCATTCATATTCCTCTATTTCCTTATGCTTTCACCTCTGTTCTTTTCCTGTTAAACCCCATTCATATTCCTCTATTTCCTTACGCTTTCACCTCTGTTCTTTTCCTGTTAAAGCCCATTCATATTCCTCTATTTCCTTACGCTTTCCCCTCTGTTCTTTTCCTGTTAAACCCCATTCATATTCCTCTATTTCCTTATGCTTTCACCTCTGTTCTTTTCCTGTTAAACCCCATTCATATTCCTCTATTTCCTTACGCTTTCACCTCTGTTCTTTTCCTGTTAAAGCCCATTCATATTCCCCTATTTCCTTATGCTTTCACCTCTGTTCTTTTCCTGTTAAAGCCCATTCATATTCCCCTATTTCCTTATGCTTTCCCCTCTGTTCTTTTCCTGTTAAAGCCCATTCATATTCCTCTATTTCCTTACGCTTTCACCTCTGTTCTTTTCCTGTTAAAGCCCATTCATATTCCCCTGCCTTCTCTCTGGCACCGTTCCTTTTTTATTTTAGATGTCTAATCATGTCCTTGATGGGGTCAGTGATATTGTGTGTGGACTTTCAACAGTTGACTAAAGGTTTTAGTGTGTCTGCATGGCATGGGCCATTCTGATACATTCCCTCAATGTAACTATCTTGCCTTTCTCTGTTAGTGAATGCCAGGCGTGTTAATTACCATGTGATGCAATTAACTGAGAAACGATGACAGATAATTCAAATCTAACGACATTCTCTGTCTGCTTCTCGTGACAGCAGATCGTTTCTCTCTGACAACGGCCAGCTGTTTTGATTCACAACTTAATTCAAAGCATATAGTGTTTGGGATTAAATGCAAATCAGCTATGTCGCCTTTGATACATTTGCATGACAAGTGAGAACGTTTGTCATATTCTCTTCCTGAAACAGCAAATGATCACATGAAATTTTTGCCTGTTTTCGTTTTGTCACAGCTGTTAATCATCTCATTTGAATGTGCGATTTGTTAATCATAGCTGCCGATTAAACTCCTTAATATTAATGTTCAAGACAGTGTTAATGAGTATACACCCCATAGTGTTAGGCCACAGTGTACAAGACCAGCATTGGCTAGTGCTAGTCGGCTGTACCTGCGACAAAACAACACTATTTCTCATCCTATAGCTTGTTCTCCATCTTCTTTTTTAAATAGTGAGCCAACATGTTTTCAGCACATTTATTTCCCCGGCTGATCAAAACAAACGTTTTCGTGCCTCTCTCTTCTCTCTCTGCCGCAGAGAGCAATGTGATTGGAACATCAAATCGCAATGAAATCGCAGTGTTGAATCACACAACGTATCGAGATGTGAGAATCACAATACATATCGTGATAATATCGTATCGTGAGGTCCCCGGCAATTCCCAGCCCCTAGTTCTATGTAATGCAGATAAATGGGGTTGTTAGTGTACACTTGATGAATAGTAGTGTCTGTAACTGCCTACGTCATAGTGTTAGTGTGCAGCATACAATATAATGTGATTCTATGTAGTGTAGATAAATAGAGGTTAGTCAGTGTATTAGACACTTCCAGTAGCTGAATAGGGTGGGAGCTCACAGAGGGAGGTGTAAGTCCTTACTGCTGGGTAGTGTGTGAGCGAAGGTTAGGATGATTATTACTATTGGACGGGGCCTGAATTTGGTGTGTGTGTGTCAATGAACGTGCCAATCATCAGGGTGTCACTGCTCTCCACATACTGTAGATAAAGATCACTGAGCTGGAGATGACAGGCTCTGCTGCTTCTGAAGACACCAACTGTCACAGACAGACACTCTCTCGAACAGACACTCTCTCACGCACACACAGACAGACACTCCCTCGAACAGACACTCTCTCACGCACACAGACAGACACTCTCTCGAACAGACACTCTCTCACGCACACACAAATCCTGCCCGTTAGAGGGGTGTTGATGAAGGAGAGAAACTCGATCAGACAGGATTATGATTTTCTCATCTCTCCCCTCCCTCCCTCCCTCCCTCCCTCCCTCCCTCCCTCCCTCCCTCCCTCCCTCCCTCCCTCCCTCCCCCTCCCTCCCTCCCTCTAAACAAAGTGAGCCTCTGATGAATGTAAATGATTGCCCTCCCCTGCGCTAGTCAATTAGAGCAAACTCAACCTTTCCTCTCTCTCCCTGAGTAAATACCCAGAACTCGCCTCCTCTATCTATTCTCCCCGTATTTAATACTATTCCTTCAGACTGCCTCAAACACCGCCTCTACTCAATGTATTAGCTCTATCTCACTATATATCTCTCAATGTCTCTCTCTCTCTTTCTCTCTTTCCCTCTCTATCTCTCTCTATCTCTCTCTATATCTCTCAATGTCTCTCTCTCTCTTTCTCTCTTTCCCTCTCTCTCTCTCTCTGTCTTCCCTCTCTCTCTCTCTCTCTCTCTCTCTCTCTCTCTCTCTCTCTCTCACACACACACACACACACACACACACACACACACACACACACACACACACACACACACACACACACACACACACACACACACACACACACACACACACACACACACACACACACACACACACACACACACACACACACACACACACACACACACCAGCGTGAGTAGATGACTGTACATTAGTGTGGATGAGTGTGGGCTGAGAGAGGTGGCTGTGCAGCTGTTAGCCCCTGTAGTGTGTTGTCACAGACAGCGTGTTTATTCAATAGACACTCAGAGGGGAGCGCCAGACTCTCTATCTGCCTGTCTGTTCTGCCTGTCTGTCTGCGCTTTGACTGAAGGGGTCTCTCCATTGTATCCTCTGTTTTGCATCAAAGCAGAAGCGTAGCATTCTAGACACACACACACACACACACACACACACACACACACACACACACACACACACACACACACACACACACACACACACACACACACACACACACACACACACACACACACACACACACACACACACACACACACACACACACACACACACACACACACACACACACACACACACACACACACTCGACACACACACACACACACACACACACTCGACACACTCGACACACTCGACACAGATGTGCAGAGACACAAATCCGTGCACACACACCTCTACACACATGCAGCACGGAAGCACCCCCCCTTCCTTCAGTTGTCTAGCGTATAGCGCTGACAAGTAGCTGTGTGTACATCTACAGTAAATACTGTAGCCTCTTTCCTTTACTATAGGATGTTACTGTAGATTGGAAGACTATTCGACTGAGAGGTTACCTGCAGGTTACCCATGAGTTTCTTAACACTCTACTAATGGGACGTTTCGTTGGATCTCCGAGCTAAAATCAACCTGATTGCGAATAAACTGCGGAATGAAACTGGCAGACCAGCTGATCTGAAGCTGTTATGGTGTTTGGGTGTGAGTATTTTTTACAGGGAAAGTGCACATTAATCCACGTTTCAGTCAAGCCGGTTTGATGCAAGACAGTGGAAATGGCTTGGAAAATAGTCATTGTCTGTTTCTCTGGTTCGGACAACAACTTCCAGACAATAAGGATCGACTTTCCCTGACACATTTCTTTCCAATTCAGACATTGTTTCTTGAATAAAGTCAAGTATTCCACAGTAGGCCGACTGGCCTTGTTGTCCTGTAAGAACAGATAAAGGTTTAATCAGTGTTTCTACAAGTAAAGAAATAACCTCCACTATCCACACAACATAGGAAATGTTACTCTTCTCTACCAGCCAAACCATGGACACGACTAGAAAGAAATACACCATTTTGATATAATTTGTGCAACTTTGTGTAACTTTATTACAATACAATATCATTTGATTCAAAACGCAACGCAACACAATCACAATTTAGTTTCAAATGTCAAATGTGTCGCGAGTTCAGGAATATTTGCCTTGACCCTCTTGATGAAAAATGGCCACGTTTTAGTAAGAAAAGTCAAGTCATTCAGTGATTACATCAATTGTAATGAAATACTTTATTTCAGTTGTATGGAAAGATTGTCAAATAGATAAATCACCCTAATTCTGCTCAAATAACAAGATGAAAATGTTCTGATAATTATACTCACCAGAGGGTGAAATCGTCTTGAAAACTGTTTGTAACTCCAACATCCGCATTATGGAGCAGTGAATCAGTGCTGGATGATGGTTGCAATTGAGATCAGCTATGATGGAGATTTTAGCTACTATTGATGGTTAAATCAGAGATCAGCTATGATGGAGATTTTAGCTACTATTGATGGTTAAATCAGAGATCAGCTATGATGGAGATTTTAGCTAGTATTGATGGTTAAATCAGAGATCAGCTATGATGGAGATTTTAGCTACTATTGATGGTTAAATCAGAGATCAGCTATGATGGAGATTTTAGCTACTATTGATGGTTAAATCAGAGATCAGCTATGATGGAGATTTTAGCTACTATTGATGGTTAAATCAGAGATCAGCTATGATGGAGATTTTAGCTACTATTGATGGTTAAATCAGAGATCAGCTATGATGGAGATTTTAGCTACTATTGATGGTTAAATCAGAGATCAGCTATGATGGAGATTTTAGCTAGTATTGATGGTTAAATCAGAGATCAACTATGATGGAGATTTTAGCTAGTATTGATGGTTAAATCAGAGATCAGCTATGATGGAGATTTTTAGCTACTATTTGTCATGCAGGTGAAAGAGGACCCAAAAGCGACTTAACAGAAACAGAGTTTATTTAAGTCCAAACAGGGAATAACAGAAATCCTCTAGACTTGTAGAGGGGAAATAACTGGAGAAGCGGCCACAGACTGCAGGTCGCTTCGGGTAGGCGCAGGCCGTAGTCGACAGAGACACCTGCTCACACGCAGCATCTGATGAAGGCAAAAAAACACGACAGGACAGGGCGATACACAATCACAGCAAAAACACGACAGGACAGGGCGAAACGCAATCACAGCATGGTGAATACAATACAAGGAACCGACGGGACAGGAACGGAACACAAAGGAATAAATAGGGACTCTAATCAGGGGAAAGGATCGGGAACAGGTGTGGGAAGACTAAATGATGATTAGGGGAATAGGAACAGCTGGGAGCAGGAACGGAACGATAGAGAGAGGAGAGAGAGGGAGGGGGAGAGAGAGGGATAGAAAAAGGGAACGAACCTAATAAGACCAGCAGGGGGAAACGAACAGAAGGAAAAGCAAAATGACAAGATGATATAAGACAAAACATGACAGTACCCCCCACTCACCGAGCGCCTCCTGGCGCTCTCGAGGAGGAACACTGGCGGCAACGGAGGAAATCATAGATCAAACGGTCCAGCACGTCCCGAGAAAGAACCCAACTCCTCTCCTCAGGACCGTAACGAAAAACGATAAAAAGGGAAACTAGGGTACTACTCTAAAAAAAAAATGAGAACTAGGGACAGACTGAGACACAGCAAGGGCAGGAACAAGAACAGGAGAGATGCGATGGCAGGGAACAGACTGAGACCCAGCAAGACCAGGAGCAGAAGCAGAAAAAAATTACCAGACTTCTTCTGCGCGCAGTCTGAACACGCAGCCACGAAACGGCGCGTGTCACGCTCCTGAGTCGGCCACCAAAAGCGCTGGCGAATAGACGCAAGAGTGCCTCGAACACCGGGATGACCAGCTAACTTGGCAGAGTGAGCCCACTGAAGAACAGCCAGACGAGTGGAAACAGGAACGAAAAGGAGGTTACTAGGACAAGCGCGCGACGCAGTGTGCGTGAGTGCTTGCTTAACCTGTCTTTCAATTCCCCAGACTGTCAACCCGACAACACGCCCATAAGGAAGAATCCCCTCGAGATCAGTAGAAGCCACAGAAGAACTAAACAGACGGGATAAGGCATCAGGCTTGGTGTTCTTGCTACCCGGACGGTAAGAAATCACAAACTCGAAACGAGCGAAAAACAACGCCCAACGAGCTTGACGGGCATTAAGTCGTTTGGCAGAACGGATGTACTCAAGGTTCTTATGGTCTGTCCAAACGACAAAAGGAACGGTCGCCCCCTCCAACCACTGTCGCCATTCGCCTAGGGCTAAGCGGATGGCGAGCAGTTCACGGTTACCCACATCATAGTTGCGCTCAGATGGCGACAGGCGATGAGAAAAATAAGCGCAAGGATGAACCTTATCGTCAGACTGGAAGCGCTGGGATAGAATGGCTCCCACGCCTACCTCTGAAGCGTCAACCTCGACAATGAATTGTCTAGTGACGTCAGGAGTAACGAGGATAGGAGCGGACGTAAAACGTTCTTTTAGAAGATCAAAAGCTCCCTGGGCGGAACCGGATCACTTAAAACACGTCTTGACAGAAGTAAGAGCTGTGAGAGGGGCAGCAACTTGACCGAAATTACGAATGAAACGCCGATAGAAATTAGCGAAACCTAAAAAGCGCTGCAACTCGACACGTGACCTTGGAACGGGCCAATCACTGACAGCTTGGACCTTAGCGGAATCCATCTGAATGCCTTCAGCGGAAATAACGGAACCGAGAAAAGTAACGGAGGAGACATGAAAAGAGCACTTCTCAGCCTTTACGTAGAGACAATTCTCTAAAAGGCGCTGTAGAACACGTCGAACGTGCTGAACATGAATCTCGAGTGACGGAGAAAAAATCAGGATATCGTCAAGATAGACAAAAACAAAAATGTTCAGCATGTCTCTCAGAACATCATTAACTAATGCCTGAAAAACAGCTGGCGCATTGGCGAGACCGAACGGCAGAACCCGGTACTCAAAATGCCCTAACGGAGTGTTAAACGCCGTTTTCCACTCGTCCCCCTCTCTGATGCGCACGAGATGGTAAGCGTTACGAAGGTCCAACTTAGTAAAGCACCTGGCTCCCTGCAGAATCTCGAAGGCTGATGACATAAGGGGAAGCGGATAACGATTCTTAACCGTTATGTCATTCAGCCCTCGATAATCCACGCAGGGGCGCAGAGTACCGTCCTTCTTCTTAACAAAAAGAACCCCGCCCCGGCCGGAGAGAAGAAGAAGGCACTATGGTACCGGCGTCAAGAGACACAGATAAATAATCCTCGAGAGCCTTACGTTCGGGAGCCGACAGAGAGTATAGTCTACCTCGAGGAGGAGTGGTCCCCGGAAGGAGATCAATACTACAATCATACGACCGGTGAGGAGGAAGGGAGTTGGCTCGGGACCGACTGAAGACCGTGCGCAGATCATGATATTCCTCCGGCACTCCTGTCAAATCGCCAGGTTCCTCCTGGGAAGTAGGGACAGAAGAAACGGGAGGGATGGCAGACATTAAACACTTCACATGACAAGAAACGTTCCAGGATAGGATAGAATTACTAGACCAATTAATAGAAGGATTATGACATACTAGCCAGGGATGACCCAAAACAACAGGTGTAAACGGTGAACGGAAAATCAAAAAAGAAATAGTCTCACTGTGGTTACCAGATACTGTGAGGGTTAAAGGTAGTGTCTCAAATCTGATACTGGGAAGATGACTACCATCTAAGGCAAACATGGGCGTAGGCTTGTCTAACGGTCTGAAAGGAATGTTATGTTTCCGAACCCATGCTTCGTCCATGAAACAACCCTCAGCCCCAGAGTCAATCAAGGCACTGCATGTAGCACCCGAACCGGTCCAGCGTAGATGGACCGACATAGTAGTACAAGATCTAGATGAAGAGACCAGAGTAGTAGCGCTCACCAGTAGCCCTCCGCTTACTGATGGGCTCTGGCCTCTTACTGGACATGAATTAACAAAATGTCCAGCAACTCCGCAATAGAGGCACAGGCGGTTGGTGATCCTCCGTTCCCTCTCCTTAGTCGAGATGCGAATCCCTCCCAGCTGCATGGGCTCAGTCTCAAAGCCAGAGGAGGGAGATGGTTGCGATGCGGAGCAGGGAAACACCGTTGATGCGAGCTCTCTTCCACGAGCCCGGTGACGAAGATCTACCCGTCGTTCTATGCGGATGGCGAGAGCAATCAAAGAGTCCACATCTGAAGGAACCTCCCGGGAGAGAATCTCATCCTTAACCACTGCGTGGAGTCCCTCCAGAAAACGAGCGAGCAGCGCCGGCTCGTTCCACTCACTAGAGGCAGCAAGAGTGCGAAACTCAATAGAATAATCCGTTATGGACCGTTCACCTTGGCATAAGGAAGCCAGGGCCCTAGAAGCCTCCCTACCAAAAACTGAACGGTCAAAAACCCGAATCATCTCCTCTTTAAAGTTCTGGAACTTGTTAGAGCAATCAGCCCTTGCCTCCCAGATAGCTGTGCCCCATTCTCGAGCCCGGCCAGTAAGGAGTGAAATGACGTAAGCAACCCGAGCTCTCTCTCTAGAGTATGTGTTGGGTTGGAGAGAGAACACAATCTCACACTGCGTGAGAAAGGAGCGGCACTCAGTGGGCTGCCCGGAGTAGCAAGGTGGGTTATTAACCCTAGGTTCTGGAGGCTCGGCAGGCCAGGAAGTAACAGGTGGCACGAGACGTAGACTCTGGAACTGTCCAGAGAGGTCGGAAACCTGAGCGGCCAGGTTCTCCACGGCATGGCGAGCAGCAGACAATTCCTGCTCGTGTCTGCCGAGCATGGCTCCTTGGATCTTGACGGCAGTGTAACGAGCGTCTGAAGTCGCTGGGTCCATTACTTGGTCGGTTCCTTCTGTCATGCAGGTGAAAGAGGACCCAAAAGCGACTTAACAGAAACAGAGTTTATTTAAGTCCAAACAGGGAATAACAGAAATCCTCTAGACTTGTAGAGGGGAAATAACTGGAGAAGCGGCCACAGACTGCAGGTCGCCGGGTAGGCGCAGGCCGTAGTCGACAGAGACACCTGCTCACACGCAGCATCTGATGAAGGCAAAAAAACACGACAGGACAGGGCGATACACAATCACAGCAAAAACACGACAGGACAGGGCGAAACGCAATCACAGCATGGTGAATACAATACAAGGAACCGACGGGACAGGAACGGAACACAAAGGAATAAATAGGGACTCTAATCAGGGGAAAGGATCGGGAACAGGTGTGGGAAGACTAAATGATGATTAGGGGAATAGGAACAGCTGGGAGCAGGAACGGAACGATAGAGAGAGGAGAGAGAGGGAGGGGGAGAGAGAGGGATAGAAAAAGGGAACGAACCTAATAAGACCAGCAGGGGGAAACGAACAGAAGGAAAAGCAAAATGACAAGATGATATAAGACAAAACATGACACTATTGATGGTTAAATCAGAGATCAGCTATGATGGAGATTTTAGCTACTATTGATGGTTAAATCAGAGATCAACTATGATGGAGATTTTAGCTAGTATTGATGGTTAAATCAGAGATCAGCTATGATGGAGATTTTAGCTACTATTGATGGTTAAATCAGAGATCAACTATGATGGAGATTTTAGCTAGTATTGATGGTTAAATCAGAGATCAACTATGATGGAGATTTTAGCTAGTATTGATGGTTAAATCAGAGATCAACTATGATGGAGATTTTAGCTACTATTGATGGTTAAATCAGAGATCAACTATGATGGAGATTTTAGCTACTATTGATGGTTAAATCAGAGATCAACTATGATGGAGATTTTAGCTAGTATTGATGGTTAAATCAGAGATCAGCTATGATGGAGATTTTAGCTAGTATTGATGGTTAAATCAGAGATCAGCTATGATGGAGATTTTAGCTACTATTGATGGTTAAATCAGAGATCAACTATGATGGAGATTTTAGCTAGTATTGATGGTTAAATCAGAGATCAGCTATGATGGAGATTTTAGCTACTATTGATGGTTAAATCAGAGATCAACTATGATGGAGATTTTAGCTAGTATTGATGGTTAAATCAGAGATCAACTATGATGGAGATTTTAGCTAGTATTGATGGTTAAATCAGAGATCAGCTATGATGGAGATTTTTAGCTACTATTGATGGTTAAATCAGAGATCAGCTATGATGGAGATTTTAGCTACTATTGATGGTTAAATCAGAGATCAACTATGATGGAGATTTTAGCTAGTATTGATGGTTAAATCAGAGATCAGCTATGATGGAGATTTTAGCTACTATTGATGGTTAAATCAGAGATCAACTATGATGGAGATTTTAGCTAGTATTGATGGTTAAATCAGAGATCAACTATGATGGAGATTTTAGCTAGTATTGATGGTTAAATCAGAGATCAGCTATGATGGAGATTTTAGCTACTATTGATGGTTAAATCAGAGATCAACTATGATGGAGATTTTAGCTACTATTGATGGTTAAATCAGAGATCAGCTATGATGGAGATTTTAGCTACTATTGATGGTTAAATCAGAGATCAGCTATGATGGAGATTTTAGCTAGTATTGATGGTTAAATCAGAGATCAGCTATATGGAGATTTGAGCTAGTATTGATGGTTAAATCAGAGATCAGCTATATGGAGATTTGAGCTAGTATTGATGGTTAAATCAGAGATCAACTATGATGGAGATTTTAGCTACTATTGATGGTTAAATCAGAGATCAGCTATGATGGAGATTTTAGCTACTATTGATGGTTAAATCAGAGATCAGCTATGATGGAGATTTTAGCTACTATTGATGGTTAAATCAGAGATCAACTATGATGGAGATTTGAGCTAGTATTGATGGTTAAATCAGAGATCAGCTATGATGGAGATTTTAGCTAGTATTGATGGTTAAATCAGAGATCAACTATGATGGAGATTTTAGCTAGTATTGATGGTTAAATCAGAGATCAGCTATGATGGAGAATTTAGCTACTATTGATGGTTAAATCAGAGATCAGCTATGATGGAGATTTTAGCTAGTATTGATGGTTAAATCAGAGATCAGCTATGATGGAGATTTTAGCTACTATTGATGGTTAAATCAGAGATCAGCTATGATGGAGATTTTAGCTACTATTGATGGTTAAATCAGAGATCAGCTATGATGGAGATTTTAGCTACTATTGATGGTTAAATCAGAGATCAGCTATGATGGAGATTTTAGCTACTATTGATGGTTAAATCAGAGATCAGCTATGATGGAGATTTTAGCTACTATTGACGGTTAAATCAGAGATCAGCTATGATGGAGATTTTAGCTAGTATTGATGGTTAAATCAGAGATCAACTATGATGGAGATTTTAGCTAGTATTGATGGTTAAATCAGAGATCAGCTATGATGGAGATTTTTAGCTACTATTGATGGTTAAATCAGAGATCAGCTATGATGGAGATTTTAGCTACTATTGATGGTTAAATCAGAGATCAACTATGATGGAGATTTTAGCTAGTATTGATGGTTAAATCAGAGATCAGCTATGATGGAGATTTTAGCTACTATTGATGGTTAAATCAGAGATCAACTATGATGGAGATTTTAGCTAGTATTGATGGTTAAATCAGAGATCAACTATGATGGAGATTTTAGCTAGTATTGATGGTTAAATCTGAGATCAACTATGATGGAGATTTTAGCTACTATTGATGGTTAAATCAGAGATCAACTATGATGGAGATTTTAGCTACTATTGATGGTTAAATCAGAGATCAACTATGATGGAGATTTTAGCTAGTATTGATGGTTAAATCAGAGATCAGCTATGATGGAGATTTTAGCTAGTATTGATGGTTAAATCAGAGATCAGCTATGATGGAGATTTTAGCTACTATTGATGGTTAAATCAGAGATCAACTATGATGGAGATTTTAGCTAGTATTGATGGTTAAATCAGAGATCAGCTATGATGGAGATTTTAGCTACTATTGATGGTTAAATCAGAGATCAACTATGATGGAGATTTTAGCTAGTATTGATGGTTAAATCAGAGATCAACTATGATGGAGATTTTAGCTAGTATTGATGGTTAAATCAGAGATCAGCTATGATGGAGATTTTTAGCTACTATTGATGGTTAAATCAGAGATCAGCTATGATGGAGATTTTAGCTACTATTGATGGTTAAATCAGAGATCAACTATGATGGAGATTTGAGCTAGTATTGATGGTTAAATCAGAGATCAGCTATGATGGAGATTTTAGCTAGTATTGATGGTTAAATCAGAGATCAACTATGATGGAGATTTTAGCTAGTATTGATGGTTAAATCAGAGATCAACTATGATGGAGATTTTAGCTAGGATTGATGGTTAAATCAGAGATCAACTATGATGGAGATTTTAGCTACTATTGATGGTTAAATCAGAGATCAACTATGATGGAGATTTTAGCTACTATTGATGGTTAAATCAGAGATCAACTATGATGGAGATTTTAGCTAGTATTGATGGTTAAATCAGAGATCAGCTATGATGGAGATTTTAGCTAGTATTGATGGTTAAATCAGAGATCAGCTATGATGGAGATTTTAGCTACTATTGATGGTTAAATCAGAGATCAACTATGATGGAGATTTTAGCTAGTATTGATGGTTAAATCAGAGATCAGCTATGATGGAGATTTTAGCTACTATTGATGGTTAAATCAGAGATCAACTATGATGGAGATTTTAGCTAGTATTGATGGTTAAATCAGAGATCAACTATGATGGAGATTTTAGCTAGTATTGATGGTTAAATCAGAGATCAGCTATGATGGAGATTTTAGCTACTATTGATGGTTAAATCAGAGATCAACTATGATGGAGATTTTAGCTACTATTGATGGTTAAATCAGAGATCAGCTATGATGGAGATTTTAGCTACTATTGATGGTTAAATCAGAGATCAGCTATGATGGAGATTTTAGCTAGTATTGATGGTTAAATCAGAGATCAACTATGATGGAGATTTGAGCTAGTATTGATGGTTAAATCAGAGATCAGCTATGATGGAGATTTTAGCTAGTATTGATGGTTAAATCAGAGATCAACTATGATGGAGATTTTAGCTAGTATTGATGGTTAAATCAGAGATCAACTATGATGGAGATTTTAGCTAGGATTGATGGTTAAATCAGAGATCAACTATGATGGAGATTTTAGCTACTATTGATGGTTAAATCAGAGATCAACTATGATGGAGATTTTAGCTACTATTGATGGTTAAATCAGAGATCAACTATGATGGAGATTTTAGCTACTATTGATGGTTAAATCAGAGATCAGCTATGATGGAGATTTTAGCTACTATTGATGGTTAAATCAGAGATCAGCTATGATGGAGATTTTAGCTACTATTGATGGTTAAATCAGAGATCAGCTATGATGGAGATTTTAGCTACTATTGATGGTTAAATCAGAGATCAACTATGATGGAGATTTGAGCTAGTATTGATGGTTAAATCAGAGATCAGCTATGATGGAGATTTTAGCTAGTATTGATGGTTAAATCAGAGATCAACTATGATGGAGATTTTAGCTAGTATTGATGGTTAAATCAGAGATCAACTATGATGGAGATTTTAGCTAGGATTGATGGTTAAATCAGAGATCAACTATGATGGAGATTTTAGCTACTATTGATGGTTAAATCAGAGATCAACTATGATGGAGATTTTAGCTACTATTGATGGTTAAATCAGAGATCAACTATGATGGAGATTTTAGCTAGTATTGATGGTTAAATCAGAGATCAGCTATGATGGAGATTTTAGCTAGTATTGATGGTTAAATCAGAGATCAGCTATGATGGAGATTTTAGCTACTATTGATGGTTAAATCAGAGATCAACTATGATGGAGATTTTAGCTAGTATTGATGGTTAAATCAGAGATCAGCTATGATGGAGATTTTAGCTACTATTGATGGTTAAATCAGAGATCAACTATGATGGAGATTTTAGCTAGTATTGATGGTTAAATCAGAGATCAACTATGATGGAGATTTTAGCTAGTATTGATGGTTAAATCAGAGATCAGCTATGATGGAGATTTTAGCTACTATTGATGGTTAAATCAGAGATCAACTATGATGGAGATTTTAGCTACTATTGATGGTTAAATCAGAGATCAGCTATGATGGAGATTTTAGCTACTATTGATGGTTAAATCAGAGATCAGCTATGATGGAGATTTTAGCTAGTATTGATGGTTAAATCAGAGATCAGCTATATGGAGATTTGAGCTAGTATTGATGGTTAAATCAGAGATCAGCTATATGGAGATTTGAGCTAGTATTGATGGTTAAATCAGAGATCAACTATGATGGAGATTTTAGCTACTATTGATGGTTAAATCAGAGATCAGCTATGATGGAGATTTTAGCTACTATTGATGGTTAAATCAGAGATCAGCTATGATGGAGATTTTAGCTACTATTGATGGTTAAATCAGAGATCAACTATGATGGAGATTTGAGCTAGTATTGATGGTTAAATCAGAGATCAGCTATGATGGAGATTTTAGCTAGTATTGATGGTTAAATCAGAGATCAACTATGATGGAGATTTTAGCTAGTATTGATGGTTAAATCAGAGATCAGCTATGATGGAGAATTTAGCTACTATTGATGGTTAAATCAGAGATCAGCTATGATGGAGATTTTAGCTAGTATTGATGGTTAAATCAGAGATCAGCTATATGGAGATTTTAGCTAGTATTGATGGTTAAATCAGAGATCAGCTATGATGGAGAATTTAGCTAGTATTGATGGTTAAATCAGAGATCAACTGGAGATAATATAGTGGCCATCAGTTGTTGCAATTGGTCCATTGTTTTGAAATATTATGAACAATTATTACACACAGTTATATAGATCCACACCAGAGCCCCCCTCTAGCATCAGACACACAGCTGCGGGCCCTTAGTGGCGTTGGCTAGTATGTAAATGTGACAGGGGACCTGGGACTGTGTTCTGACAGAGCGAGGCGATGACGCACTGACATAAGTATATCTCAGCTGTTGTTGTGACAAGCCACTCTGTAAAAGATGCTGCCCATTGAATCATCAACCGTACCGTGCCATCACAAAACAGGGCACACACACAACAAGAGCATTTGGCCCCTCCAGCCTAATTACTAAGAGAGGAATTAACTGCAGTATAACACACACACACACACACACACACACACACACACACACACACACACACACACACACACACACACACACACACACACACACACACACACACACACACACACACACACACACACACACACACACACACACACACACACACACACACACACACACACACACACACACACACACACACACACACACACACACACACACACACACAGTTTTGTATTGCTATCCTTCTGGTGACCAAATAATTGATTCCCATCCAAAATCCTATTTTCCTTAACCTAACCCTAACCTTAATCCTAAACCTAACCTTAACCCTAAAACTATACATAACCCGAACCCCTAACAGTTAACACCAACCTTAATTCTAAACTGAACCCTAATTCTAACCCTAGCCCTAAACCTAAGCCCTAAGCCTGAAATATAATTTTTCCTTGTGGGGACCGGCAAAATGTCCCCACTTGTGAATCAATTTTCCTTGTTTCGCTACCTTGTGAGGACTTCTGGTACCCACAAGGATATTTAAACAAAAAAACACACACACATACACACACACATTAAAGAGACAGTAGCAGTACAAAGAATATTACCACACTCTGCCTTTCATCACACGGTCACACCCCATGCCACATAAAACATTCCTATAATTAGGTCATGTAGAATAGACTTAATTGCTCTGTAATTGTTGCTATTGTTAATGACCTCGTGTTTTTTAGTCATCGCTCGACTGTGTGTGATTTCACAGAGCGTGTGTGCGAGCTTGTGTGTCTGTTAGTGTGTGTGCATGTAAAATATACTGTGTGTTTCTATGTTTTTATGTTTGTGTGCATACAGTGCAACAGAGTGTAAGTGGATATTTCTTCACACTAATGGCGTCTTTAGCCAGATTGTTTCGATGGAAACCGCGTTGCCACGGAAACACTACATTTCTTTGAAATGTCTCTCTATCCCTCACTCCCTCTCTCTTTCCTTCACTCCCTCTCCATATCTCTCTCCCTCTTGCTATCTCTCTCTCTTTCCTTCACTCCTCTCCCTCTCCCTCTCCCTCTCCCTATCTCTCTCTCGCTCTCTCTCTCTCTCTCTCTCTCACACTCACACTCTCATCACCCCCCCTCTCTCTCTCCTTCTCTCATCACCCCCTCTCTCTCTCTCTCTCTCTCTCTCTGTCACTCTCATCACCCCTCTCTCTCTCTCGCTCTCTCTCTCTCACTCTCATCACCCCTCTCTCTCTCTCTCTCTCTCTCTCTCTCTCTCTCTCTCTCTCTCTCTCTCTCTCTCTCTCTCTCTCTCTCTCTCTCTCTCTCTCTCTCTCTCTCTCATCACCCCCCCCCCCTCTCTCTCTCTCTCTCTCTCTCTCTCTCTCTCTCTCTCTCTCTCTCTCTCTCTCTCTCTCTCTCTCACTCTCTCTCTCTCTCTCTCTCTCTCTCTCTCTCTCTCTCTCTCTCTCTCTCTCTCTCTCTCTCTCTCTCTCTCTCTCTCTCTCTCTCTCTCTCTCTCATCACCCCTCTCCCTCTCTCTCTCTCTCTCTCTCTCTCTCTCTCTCTCTCTCTCTCTCTCTCTCTCTCTCTCTCTCTCTCTCTCTCTCTCTCTCTCTCTCTCTCACTCATCACCCCTCTCTCTCTCTCTCTCTCTCTCTCTCTCTCTCTCTCTCTCTCTCTCTCTCTCTCTCTCTCTCTCTCTCTCTCACTCTCATCACCCCTCTCTCTCTCTCTCTCTCTCTCTCTCTCTCTCTCTCTCTCTCTCTCTCTCTCTCTCTCTCTCTCTCTCTCTCATCACCCCTCTCTCTCCTCCTCTCTCTGTAACACTCACTTCCTCTACACCTCTTTCTTTCTCTTTCTATGAATCTGACAGTACAGCTGATGCCAGTCAAACAGTGTCTTCAGTTAGATGAGACATGGACCCAGAAATGGAGAGTTGGTTGGTTACATTTCTTCTCTCAGAGAAGTGGGAGGCAGTGGGAAATGTTTGGCAAATTGTTTTTGAATCAAATGTTACATATTGCAAAAAAGATACGGTTGAAAACTATTATGACAGGAGGAAAAAAATATTAAAAGTGACGGGTAAAATTGAAGGAGGACTATAAAGAGAGAGGAGATATTGCAGATGAAAGGAGGTGCCAATCTATCCCATTTGGATTAAGAGAGAGAGAGAGAGAGAGAGAGAGAGAGAGAGAGAGAGAGAGAGAGAGAGAGAGAGAGAGAGAGAGAGAGAGAGAGAGAGAGAGAGAGAGAGAGAGAGAGAAACCTGACACACTAAACAATGCAGGTGCTTTTACACAAAAACCTATCTGGAGGTGACAGCATGCCCTCCCCCATCTGCCCCCCTAGACACAACTACGACAACATAACCAACAAAATCGGGTCACAACTCCTGCAGCTCTGTCGGACACTGGGTATGTACATAGTTTTTCCGGTTCCGGTTGGAGCGAGTGGTCGCATCTGCACGTCGCTCCAACGGGTAGTATAACTTTTTCATTATATTTCATTATATCACAACGGTTTGATTTGTCTTATCTTAGCAATTTCTTCTCAGCTAGCTACATAGCCGTCTTTGTATCAAAGATAATTGCGTAATTATCGTATTTCGCCGTCCTAACGTAGTCTTCACTAGCCAGCTAGCTAACGTCCACTGATTAGCTGCACTGGAGAAACTGTTACACTCAACTGAACGACTTGATTAGTTTAGTGTTAGCTAGCTACATAGCTGTCTTTGCTGTCTTCGTATCATCGTATCATCGTATCCAAGATAATTGTGTTGTTTAGGTTTAGAGTGTGTAGTCTTAGAGTGATTATCTTAATTTACCGAGGTTAGCTAGCCAGCTATTTGTCGTCCTTAACGTAGGTGACTCTGCTAGCTAGCCAACAGCTAGCCAACGCTAGCCAACGTCTTCTGTATAGAACTCAACTACCCGGTCGCATTCACAGGTTGTATCACATTTTCACTTCATTTTCATTACAGTACAACGGTTTGATTTGTTTGATCGTAGCTAGCTACTTAGCTAGCTACATAGCCGTCTTTGTATCAAAGATAATTGTGTAGTCTAGAGCGATTTTCTAGGTTCGCTAGCCATCTATTGTCGTTCTTTAACGCAACGTAACGTAAACAACACTGCTAGCTAGCCTGCTAGCCCCGAATAGCAACACTGCAGAAACTATTACACTCAACGGAATGACTTGATTAGTGTAGTGTCAACAACGCAGCCACTGCCAGCTAGCCTACTTCAGCAGTACTGTATCATTTTAATCATTTTAGTCAATAAGATTCTTGCTACGTAGCTTAACTTTCTGAACATTCGAGACGTGTAGTCCACTTGTCATTCCAATCTCCTTTGCATTAGCGTAGCCTCTTCTGTAGCCTGTCAACTATGTGTCGGTTTATCCCTGTTCTCTCCTCTCTGCACAGACCATACAAACGCTCCTCACCGCGTGGCCGCGGCCACCCTACTCTGGTGGTCCCAGCGCGCACGACCCACGTGGAGTTCCAGGTCTCCGGTAGCCTCTGGAACTGCCAATCTGCGGTCAACAAGGCAGAGTTCATCTCAGCCCATGCCTCCCTCCAGTCCCTCGACTTCTTGGCCCTGACGGAAACATGGATCACCACAGACAACACTGCTACTCCTACTGCTCTCTCTTCGTCCGCCCACGTGTTCTCGCACACCCCGAGAGCGTCTGGTCAGCGGGGTGGTGGCACCGGGATCCTCATCTCTCCCAAGTGGTCATTCTCTCTTTCTCCCCTTACCCATCTGTCTATCGCCTCCTTTGAATTCCATGCTGTCACAGTTACTAGCCCTTTCAAGCTTAACATCCTTATCATTTATCGCCCTCCAGGTTCCCTCGGAGAGTTCATCAATGAGCTTGATGCCTTGATAAGCTCCTTTCCTGAGGACGGCTCACCTCTCACAGTTCTGGGCGACTTTAACCTCCCCACGTCTACCTTTGACTCTTTCCTCTCTGCCTCCTTCTTTCCACTCCTCTCCTCTTTTGACCTCACCCTCTCACCTTCCCCCTACTCACAAGGCAGGCAATACGCTCGACCTCATCTTTACTAGATGCTGTTCTTCCACTAACCTCATTGCAACTCCCTCCAAGTCTCCGACCACTGCCTTGTATCCTTTTCCCTCTCGCTCTCATCCAACACCTCCCACACTGCCCCTACTCGGATGGTATCGCGCCGTCCCAACCTTCGCTCTCTCTCCCCCGCTACTCTCTCCTCTTCCATCCTATCATCTCTTCCCTCCGCTCAAACCTTCTCCCACCTATCTCCTGATTCTGCCTCCTCAACCCTCCTCTCCTCCCTCTCTGCATCCCTTGACTCTCTATGTCCCCTATCCTCCAGGCCGGCTCGGTCCTCCCCTCCCGCTCCGTGGCTCGATGACTCATTGCGAGCTCACAGAACAGGGCTCCGGGCAGCCGAGCGGAAATGGAGGAAAACTCGCCTCCCTGCGGACCTGGCATCCTTTCACTCCCTCCTCTCTACATTTTCCTCCTCTGTCTCTGCTGCTAAAGCCACTTTCTACCACGCTAAATTCCAAGCTGCTGCCTCTAACCCTAGGAAGCTCTTTGCCACCTTCTCCTCCCTCCTGAATCCTCCGCCCCCTCCCCCCCCTCCTCCCTCTCTGCAGATGACTTCGTCAACCATTTTGAAAAGAAGGTCGACGACATCCGATCCTCGTTTGCTAAGTCAAACGACACTGCTGGTTCTGCTCACACTGCCCTACCCTGTGCTCTGACCTCTTTCTCCCCTCTCTCTCCAGATGAAATCTCGCGTCTTGTGACGGCCGGCCGCCCAACAACCTGCCCGCTTGACCCTATCCCCTCCTCTCTTCTCCAGACCATTTCCGGAGACCTTCTCCCTTACCTCACCTCGCTCATCAACTCATCCCTGACCGTTGGCTACGTCCCTTCCGTCTTCAAGAGAGCGAGAGTTGCACCCCTTCTGAAAAAACCTACACTCGATCCCTCCGATGTCAACAATTACAGACCAGTATCCCTTCTTTCTTTTCTCTCCAAAACTCTTGAACGTGCTGTCCTTGGCCAGCTCTCCCGCTATCTCTCTCTGAATGACCTTCTTGATCCAAATCAGTCAGGTTTCAAGACTAGTCATTCAACTGAGACTGCTCTCCTCTGTATCACGGAGGCGCTCCGCACTGCTAAAGCTAACTCTCTCTCCTCTGCTCTCATCCTTCTAGATCTATCGGCTGCCTTCGATACTGTGAACCATCAGATCCTCCTCTCCACCCTCTCCGAGTTGGGCATCTCCGGCGCGGCCCACGCTTGGATTGCGTCCTACCTGACAGGTCGCTCCTACCAGGTGGCGTGGCGAGAATCTGTCTCCTCACCACGCGCTCTCACCACTGGTGTCCCCCAGGGCTCTGTTCTTGGCCCTCTCCTATTCTCGCTATACACCAAGTCACTTGGCTCTGTCATAACCTCACATGGTCTCTCTTATCATTGCTATGCAGACGACACACAATTAATCTTCTCCTTTCCCCTTCTGATGACCAGGTGGCGAATCGCATCTCTGCATGTCTGGCAGACATATCAGTGTGGATGACGGATCACCACCTCAAGCTGAACCTCGGCAAGACGGAGCTGCTCTTCCTCCCGGGGAAGGACTGCCCGTTCCATGATCTCGCCATCACGGTTGACAACTCCATTGTGTCCTCCTCCCAGAGCGCCAAGAACCTTGGCGTGATCCTGGACAACACCCTGTCGTTCTCAACTAACATCAAGGCGGTGGCCCGTTCCTGTAGGTTCATGCTCTACAACATCCGCAGAGTACGACCCTGCCTCACACAGGAAGCGGCGCAGGTCCTAATCCAGGCACTTGTCATCTCCCGTCTGGATTACTGCAACTCGCTGTTGGCTGGGCTCCCTGCCTGTGCCATTAAACCCCTTCAACTCATCCAGAACGCCGCAGCCCGTCTGGTGTTCAACCTTCCCAAGTTCTCTCACGTCACCCCGCTCCTCCGTTCTCTCCACTGGCTTCCAGTTGAAGCTCGCATCCGCTACAAGACCATGGTGCTTGCCTACGGAGCTGTGAGGGGAACGGCACCTCAGTACCTCCAGGCTCTGATCAGGCCCTACACCCAAACAAGGGCACTGCGTTCATCCACCTCTGGCTTGCTCGCCTCCCTACCACTGAGGAAGTACAGCTCCCGCTCAGCCCAGTCAAAACTGTTCGCTGCCCTGGCCCCCCAATGGTGGAACAAACTCCCTCACGACGCCAGGACAGCGGAGTCAATCACCACCTTCCGGAGACACCTGAAACCCCACCTCTTTAAGGAATACCTAGGATAGGTTAAGTAATCCCTCTCACCCCACCCCCCCTAAGTTTTAGATGCACTATTGTTAAGTGACTGTCCCACTGGATGTCATAAGGTGAATGCACCAATTTGTAAGTCGCTCTGGATAAGAGCGTCTGCTAAATGACTTAAATGTAATGTAAATGTAGTCAATGGGGTTCGAGGGGACTCCTATGGTAGGTACACATATAGCTCATCTCTTGGCTAGTACTGTAGACTACCTTATCACTGACCTCAACCCAGAGTCTCTGAGAGCGCTCACTGTCAGTCCACTGACACCACTATCAGATCACAGCAAAATCACAGTACTTAAACAGAGCTTTGCTCGATCATGAGGCATCAAAGCCAAAGGAACTGAATAGTATTAAGAAATGCTGTGGATGACAGGAAAGTAGTGTGGAAATCTACCCCCAAAATATTAGGCAACAACAAATTCAATCCCTTCCAGACAATTTCCCGGACAAAATATTTTACTGTAATAGTGAAGGTGTAAACTTGGCAGTAGAAAACCTAAACAGTATATTTGACCTTGAAATCTAAAAGTTTGTATATACTGTACTCTATACCATCTACTCCATCTTGCCTATGCCGTTCTGTACCATCACTCATTCATATATCTTTATGTACATATTCTTTATCCCTTTACACTTGTGTGTATAAGGTAGTAGTTTTGGAATTGTTAGGTTAGATTACTCGTTGGCTATTACTGCGTTGTCGGAACTAGAAGTACAAGCATTTCGCTACACTCGCATTAACATCTGCTAACCATGTGTATGTGACAAATAAATTTGATTTGATGTGTACACCGAGGAATTTAAAACTTACTACACTCTCCACTACTGTCCCGTCGATGTGGATAAGGGGGTGCTCCCTCTGCTGTTTCCTGAAGTCTACGATCATCTCCTTTGTTTTGTTGACGTTAATTGTGAGGTTATTTTCCTCACACCAGACTCCGAGGGCCCTCATCTCCTCCCTGTAGGCCGCCTCGTCATTGTTGGTAATCAAGCCTACCACTGTAGCGTTGTCTGCCAAATCGATTATTGAGTTGGAGGCGTGCATGACCACGCAGTCATGTGTGAACAGGGAGTACAGGAGAGGGCTCAGAACGCACCCTTGTGGGGCCCCAATGTTGAGGATCAACGGGGTGGAGATGTTGTTACCTACCCTCACCACCTGGGGGTGGCCCGTCAGGAAGTCCAGGGCAGTGGGCAGGGCAGTGTGCAGTGTGGTTGCAATTGCGTCGTCTGTGGACCTATTGGGGCGGTAAGCAAATTGGAGTGGGTCTATGGTGTCAGGTAGGGTGGAGGTGATATGGTCCTTGACTAGTCTCTCAAAGCACTTCATGATGACGGAAGTGAGTGCTACGGGGCGGTAGTCATTTAGCTCAGTTACCTTAGCTTTCTTGGGAACAGGAACAATGGTGTCCCTCTTGAGGCATGTGGGAACAGCAGACTGGGATAAGGATTGATTGAATATGTCCGTAAACACACCAGCCAGCTGGTCTGCACATGCTCTGAGGACGCTGCTGGGGATGCTATCTGGGCCTGCAGCCTTGCGAGGGTTAACACGTTTAAATGTTTTACTCACATCAGCTGCAGTGAAGGACAGTCCTCAGGTTTTGGTAGCGGGCCATGTCAGTGGCACTGTATTGTCCTCAAAGTGAGCAAAGAAGTTGTTTAGTCTATCTGGGAGCATGACATCCTGGCCCGCAAGCTGTTGAATTGCGACTCTACTTTGTCTCTATACTGACGCTTAGCTTGTTTGATTGCCTTGCGGAGGGAATAGCTACACTGTTTGTATTCGGTTATGTTTCCGGTCACCTTGCCCTGATTAAAAGCAGTGGTTCGCGCCTTCAGTTGCGTGCGAATGCTGCCATCAATCCACGGTATTCTGGTTTGGGTAGGTTTTAATAGTTGCTGTGGGTACGACATCACCGATGCACTTGCTAATAAACTCGCCCACCGAATCAGCGTATTTGTCAATGTTGTTGTTTGACGCAATGCGGAACATATCCCAATCCACGTGTTCGAAGCAATCTTGAAGCGTAGAATCAGATTGGTCACACCAGAGTTGAACAGCCTGAGCATGGGAGCTTCCTGTTTTAGTCTCTGTCTATAGGCAGGGAGCAACAAAATGGAGTTGTGGTCAGCTTTTCCGAAAGGAGGGTGGGGGAGGGCTTTATATGCGTCGCTGAAGTTAGAATAACAATGATCTAGGGTTTTACCAGCCCTGGTAGCACAATCGATATGCTGATAGAATTTAGGGAGTCTTGTTTTCAGATTAGCTTTGTTAAAATCCCCAGCTACAATGAATGCAGCTTCAGTATATGTGGTTTCCAGTTTACATAGAGTCAAATAAAGTTTGTTCATGGCTATCGATGTGTCTGCTTGGGGCGGAATATATGCAGCTGTGATTATAATCGAAGAGAATTTTCTTGGTCGATAATGCAGTCGACATTTGATTGTGAGGAATTCTAAATCAGGTGAACAGAAGGACATGAGTTCCTGTATGTTATTATGATCACACCACATCTCGTTAATCATAAGGCATAACCCCCCTCCCCTCTTCTTACCAGAAAGATGCTTGTTTCTTTCGGCACGATGCGTGAAGAAACCAGGTGGCTGCACCGACTCCGATAGAGCCTCTCGAGTGAGCCATGTTTCCGTGAAGCAAAGAACATTACAGTCTCTTATGTCTCTCTGGAATGCTACCCTTGCTCGGATTTCATCAACCTTGTTGTCAAGAGACTGGACATTGGCGAGTAGTATGCTCGGGAGCGGTACGCGATGTGCCCGTCTCCGGAGCCTGACCAGAAGACCTCTTCGTCTGCCCCTTTTACGGCGTCGTTGTTTTGGTTCGCCGGCTGGGATCCGATCCATTGTCCTGGGTGGTGGGCAAAACAGAGGATCCGCTTCGGGAAAGTCGTTTTCCTGGTCGTAATGATGGTGACTTGACGTTGGTCTTATATCCAGTAGTTCCTCCCGACTGTATGTAATGAAACCTAAGATTACCTGGGGTACCATTGTAAGAAATAACACACAAAAAAAAATACTGCATAGTTTCCTAGGAACGCGAAGCGAGGCGGCCATCTCTGTCGGCGCCGGTTATGTATCCAAAACGGAGATGTATGGAGAAACCACTTCTCCAATCTTTTTGGCTCTATAGCAAAGAACAAACAGCAAAAACATATACATGATCGAATACAAATCATAGAATCAACTATTAAAGAACCAGAACAGGATTGGATTCTTCAATTATATTGAATGAACAGCAACCGTAGGAAAATCCTCTGTATTATCATTAACAGCAGACTCGCTCATTTCCTCAGCGTTAGCAATGTACTGAGCAAATGTCAAATTGGCTTTTTACCAAATTACTGTACGGCAGACAACGTATTCACCCTTGACAAACAAACAAACCAAAACAAACGCAAAGTCTTCTCATGCTTTTGTTTTCAAAAAAGCTTTTGACTCAATATGGTACGAGGGCCTTCTATACAAATTGATTGAAAGTGGTGTTGGGGGAAAAACATACGACATTATAAAATCCATGTACACAAACAACAAGTTTGCGGTTAAAATGGGCAAAAAACACATTTCTTTCCACAGGGCCAGGAGGTGAGACAGGGAGGCAGCTTAAGCCCCACCCTCTTCAACATATATATCAACGAATTGGCGAGGGCACTAGAACAGTCTGCAGGACCCGGCCTCACCCTACTAGAACCTAAAGTCAAATGTCTACTGTTTGCTAATGATCTGGTGCTTCTGTCACCAACCAAGGAGGGCTTACAGCAGCACCTAGATCTTCTGCACAGATTCTATCATACTTGAGCCCTGACAGTAAATCTCAGTAAGACAAAAATAATGGTGTTCCAAAAAAGATCAAGTTTCCAGGACCACAAATACAAATTCCATGAAGACACCGTTGCCCTAGAAGCACACAAAAGAACGATACATACCTCAGCCTACACATCAGCGCCACAGGTAACTTCCACAAAGCTGTGAATGATCTGAGAGACAAGGCAAGAAGAGCCTTCTATGCCATCAAAAGGAACATAAAATTTGACATACCAATTAGGATCTGGCTAAAAATACTTGAATCAGTTATAGAACCCATTGCTCTTTATGGCTGTGAGGTCTGAATTCTCAAAATGAATTCTCAAATTGGGACAAACACCAAATTGATACTCATGCAGAATTCTACAAAAATTTTCTCAGTGTACAACGTAAAGCACCAAATAATGCATGCGGAGCAGAATTAGACAAATACCAACTAATTATAAAAATCCAGAAAAGGGCCGTTAAATTCTACAACCACCTAAAAGGAAGCGATTCCCAAACCTTCCATAACAAAGCCATCACCTAGAGAGAAATAAACATGGAGAATAGTCCCCTAAGCAAGCTGGTCCTGTGGCTCTGTTCACAAACACAAACAGACCCCACAGAGCCCCAATACAGCAACACAATTAGACCCAACAAAATCATGAGATAACAAAAAGATAATTACTTGAGACATGGGAAAGAATTAACCAAAAAACAGATCAAACTAGAATGCTATTTGGCCCTAAACAGAGAGTACATAGTGGCAGAATACCTGACCACTGAGTATAGCCTTGCTATTGAGAAAGTTTGCTCAAGGCAGACCTGGCTCTCATGAGAAGACAGGCTATGTGCACACTGCTCACAAAATGAGGTGGAAACTGAGCTGCACTTCTTAACCTCCTGCCAAATGCATGACCATATTAGAGACACATATTTCCCTCAGATTACACAGACCCCCAAAGAATTTGAAAACAAATGGACTTTTGATAAACTCCCATATCTATTGGGTGAAACAGTTGTGACCTGTTGCTAAAATAAAAGGGCAACCATTAAAGAACAAACACCTTTGTAAATACAACATATATTTATGTTTATATGTTTATATGTTTTTATTTTCCCTTTTGTACTTTAACAATTTTCACATCATTACAACACTGTGTATAGACATAATATGACATCATTACAACACTGTGTATAGACATAATATGACATCATTACAACACTGTGTATAGACATAATATGACATCATTACAACACTGTGTATAGACATAATATGACATCATTACAACACTGTGTATAGACATAATATGACATCATTACAACACTGTGTATAGACATAATATGACATCATTACAACACTGTGTATAGACATAATATGACATCATTACAACACTGTGTATAGACATAATATGACATCATTACAACACTGTGTATAGACATAATATGACATCATTACAACACTGTGTGTATAGACATAATATGACATCATTACAACACTGTGTATAGACGTAATATGACATCATTACAACACTGTGTATAGACATAATATGACATCATTACAACACTGTGTATAGACATAATATGACATCATTACAACACTGTGTATATACATAATATGACATCATTACAACACTGTGTATAGACATAATATGACATCATTACAACACTGTGTATAGACATAATTTGCCATTCGAAATGTCTTTATTCTTTTGGAACTTTTGTAAGTGTAATGTTTACTGTAAATCTTGTAGTATTTATTTCACTTTTGTTTATGATCTATTTCACTTGCTTTGGCAATGTAAACATATGTTATCCATGCCAATAAAGACCCTTCAATTGAAATTCCAATTGAATTTAGAGAGAGTGTTTTAAATAAATACTGTAGATGACGGAAGGAGTTAGTTGGAGAATGAAAGAGAGTATGCTGATTAATGGACAGAGAGAGAGAGAGAGATATTAGTGAGGGAAAACAGAGTGAAGGGAGGAATCAGCATGAAGTGGTGTCGGACAGAGTTAGGCTAATAGGAGAAGGAGGAGAGAAAGAGAGGGAGTGAGCGAGAGAGGAGAGGGAGTGGAAATGGGAGTCAAGACTTGCAAAAAAAAACACTGACAGGGTTGTGAACCACATGTATCTCATTGTACTCTGTACTTGGCTCGACTCTGCACTCTAACCTTCTGTGCTTGTTAGAGAGAAGGGGGGGGGGGAAGAGAGAGAGAGAGACACACATGTGTTTGGCAGAAGTCAAACACCCACATAAAATCACTGGCCATTTTCTCAAGAGGTTGATCTTTGATGGGAAATCAAGGCTAGAGTAAATCCTACATTATGCACACCCATTTCCTTGCATTCTCCAGGGACTCATTTTTCGCGATTGATACATTTACATTTTAGTAATTTAGCAGATGCTCTTATCCAGAGTGAATTATGCAGTGCATACATTTGCATACTTTTTTCTTACTGGTCTCCAGTGGGAATCTGGTTCCCCGTGGGTATCTGGTCCCCCGTGCGAATCTGGTCCCCAGTCGGAATCTGGTCCCTCGTGGGAATCTGGTCCCCAGTGGGAATCTGGTCCCCAGTGGGAATCTGGTCCCCCGTGAGAATCAAACCCACAACCCGGGTGTTGCAAGCTCCATTTTCTACCAACTGAGCCACACGGGACCACACTATGCTTTTATACAACGATATACTTTTATACAAACTGTTGTTTTCTCTTCTCAGTCACTCTATTCATTACGCCAGTGTATTTACAGTGTAGTCTTTCTATAGTGACACTGCATTAGCTTAGCATTCAAATGAAGACCTTCTCCTCCAATGTGTTTTGAGAAAGAGGCGAGGAGAGAGGACACAAGGAATCAAGGAAAGAGGAACTGAGAAAGCGCTATAGCATACAGTAGTTAGTTGCCCATCTCGGGCTCAGTCATGGTCACATATAAGTGGCTCCTCTCTATTGACTGGGGTGGAATGGACCAATCAGCATGCAGCGCATCCATGTGTCAGTGATTAATTGCCCAGCAGGCTCTCCCGTTGTTAACGAGCTTAATCAACTCCTCGTGACGGGAGGTTTTCATTAACCGCAGAGTGCAAAGGTCTTGTTCTCCTTCTCCATCCTTCCATCCTCCTTTCCTCATTGTCTTGGGCTTTTTTCTTTGCTGTCTCAGACTCACCTTCCTTCCTTCCTTCCTTCCTTCCTTTTCCTTCCTTCCTTCCTTCCTTCCTTCCTTCCTTCCTTCCTTCCTTCCTTCCTTCCTTCCTGTCCCGAACACCAACCTTTCTGTCCTGGTCTTGTCCTTTAATCTGTCATCCCCATGTCCCTCGCCGTCAATCCATTTCAGTGTATTTCAGGAAGTAATGGGCTTGGCTGACATGATGTGAGTCCTGCCAGGGCTGACATGATGTGAGTCCTGCCAGGGCTGTAGACATTACAGTAGCAGTTCCAATAAGACAATTGGCCTCCTCCATCTTCTCCCTCCGTACACAGAGTGGCAGTTTGAGACACATTAATGGAGACTGGAGGAAAAAAGGTTTGAGGTTTGGAAAAAAGCAAGTGTGCGTGTGTACGTGTGCGCTCACACAGGAGTGTGTATGTGTACGTGTAATACAGATGAATTTGAAACACAAAGTCATAATCATTTATTTTAATTAGATATTCAGCACATTATTAAATGTTTATTGAGAGCAGAACCTGGTGTTGGGAAACTGAAATAGAGAAGATGGTGAGGGGGAAAAAAATATGTTGGGGAAGAGGATGAAAAATTATTCCTGCTATTTCAAATCAACTATGAGTTGATGAGTTTCTGTCATTCTCTTTTTTTAAATTATATGTTTCTGGGCTGATTCACTGAGTCATTCACTGCTATGTCAATAGGACCTATATTATTAGTGTCTTATCATAAGTAAGGGGACTCTGCTGTGTGTGTGTGTGTGTGTGTGTGTGTGTGTGTGTGTGTGTGTGTGTGTGTGTGTGTGTGTGTGTGTGTGTGTGTGTGTGTGTGTGTGTGTGTGTGTGTGTGTGTGTGTGTGTGTGTGTGTGTGTGTGTGTGTGTGTGTGTGTGTGTGCGCGCGCTTACTCATTCAAGGGTTTTTCTTTCTTTTTACTATTTTCTATATTGTAGAATAATAGGGAAGACATCAACACTATGAAATAAGTGTTAACCAAAATAACCAAAACTGTTAAACAAATCAATATATTTTATCCACTATAAGTAGCCACCCTTTGCCTTGATGACAGCTTTGCACACGCTTGGCATTATCTCAACCAGAGTAGTCACCAGGAATGCATTTCAATTAACATGTGTGCTTTGTTAATAGTCAATTTGTGGAATTTCTTTCCTTGTTAATGCGTTTGAGCCAATCAGTTGTGTTGTGACAAGGTAGGGTTGGTATACAGAAGATAGCCATATTATGGCAAGAACAGCTCAAATAAGCAAAGAGAAACAACAGTCCATCATCACTTTAAGACATGGTCAGTCAATGCGGAAAATGTCAAAAACTTTAAATGTTTCTTCAAGTGCAGTCGCAAAAACCATCAAGCGCTATGATGAAACTGGCTCTCATGAGGACCGCCACAGGAAAGGAAGACCCAGAGTTACCTCTGCTGCAGAGGATAAGTCCATTAGAGTTACCAGCCTCAGAAATTGCAGCCCAAATAATTGCTTCATGGAGTTTAAGTAACACACATCTCCACATACACTGTTCAGAGGAGACTGCTTGAATCAGGCCTTCATGGTCGAACTGCTGCAAACAAATCACTACTAAAGGACACCAATAATAAGAAGAGACTTGCTTGGGCCAAGAAACACGAGCAATGGACATTAAACCTGTGGCAATTTGCCCTTTGTTCTGTTGAGTCCAAATTTGAGATTTTTGGTTCCAACCGCTGTGTCTTTATGAGCCGCAGAATAGGTAAACGGATGATCTCTGCATATGTGGTTCCCACCGTGAAGCATGGAAGAGGAGGTGTGATGCTGTGGGGGGTGCTTGTTGGTGACACTGTCTGTGATTGATTTAGAATTCAAGGCACACTTAACCAGCATGGCTGCCACAGCATTCTACAGAGATACGCCATCCCATCTGGTTTGCACTTAGTGGGACTATCATTTGTTTTCAACAGGACAATGACCCAATACACCTCCAGGCTGCGTACGGGCTATTTGACCAAGGAGAGTGATGGAGTGATAAATTAGATGACCTGGCCTCCACAATCACCCGACCTCAACCCAATTTAGATGGTTTGGGGTGAGTTGGACCACAGAGTGAAGGAAAAGCAGCCAACAAGTGCTCAGCATATGTGGGAACTCCTTCAAGACTTTTGAAAGCCAATAGTGTGCAAAGCTGTCATCAAGGCAAAGGGTGGCTACTTTGAAGAATCACAAATCTCAAATATATTTGTTTAGCACTTTTTTGGTTACTACATGATTCCATATGTGTTATTTAATAGTTTTGATGTCTTCACTATTATTCTACAATGTAGAAAATAGTACAAATAAAGAAAAACCCTTGAATGAGTAGGTGTGTCCAAACCTTTGACTGGTACTGTATGTATTCATGCATGTATATGTATGGCACCATGTGCACATATAGTATGCGTGCATGGTAAATATGTTTCCAAGCTGTAGAACCAGTGCATGAGCAGTCATATTGTATGACCTGAGTTTAAGCACCTCCGTGTGTGTGCGTGTGTGTGTGTGTGTGTGTGTGTGTGTGTGTGTGTGTGTGTGTGTGTGTGTGTGTGTGTGTGTGTGTGTGTGTGTGTGTGTGTGTGTGTGTGTGTGTGTGTGTGTGTGTGTGTGTGTGTGTGTGTGTGTGTGTGTGTGCGTGCGTGCGTGCGTGTGTGTGTGTGCGTGGTTGTGACCATGGTTTGTGTGTGTGTGGAGGATGGTTGTGACCACGGGGGTTTGGTGACGTAACCAACATGATATTCCCCACACAGAGGTCAGAGATAGAGTCTGCTGGCTGTGGTGAGGACAGGCCTCAGCATGCTGATAATAAAGGTCACAGTGTATTTTACAGTCTGTTAAAATGGACTTTATACTGGAAAAATAACTCTATAATGTCCTTTTTAATGGACTGTAAAATACGCAAAACACTACTGTACATACTTGGTTTCTTTGGGATTCATTGAAGCGACCCACAGAACATCTTCTGTGAGACTGCTACCTGGCAGCCACAATATGTACTAGTTTGTTGACTAAAGTACAAAAGCTGCACTTTTTGTCAAACATTGATTTGCTTGTGATTTACGCATACCATTAAGAGCTTCTTACTGTGAGAGTGGTTAATTGCTACGCAACAGGAGCGAAAACATTTTGCTAGTTTGTTAATGATATCGGAGTTAGGAGCCAGATATTTGAGATGCTGAGGTTCTTTTTGATTTCATATTGTGCTGCTCACAAAATGTTGCAATGTCCTACCACACTCTATATCTAGTTCCCATGATTGCCATCCCCATTTTCCAGAGCTCGTCATTTATAGAATGCACATGTTCTTAGTCTATTGGCTGCCCAGCAAATGAAACGAGAGCAACTGTGTAATCATTTCCTGGACCAGAAATAGCAGAGTGATTCAATCAAGACACTGTGGGTTCTTCAAATGAAGTGCATAAGAAAAAGCCACGCAACAGGAAAGACTTCAAAATAGGGTCATTCCTAATTAAACAAGGAATGTTAGGTGAATTAACTCTGTGTGTATTTGATTAGCGAAGAAATTTGATGATGAAGCATGGTGAGCTTAAACCACAGAGCGAGACTGACAGCAGGATGAACGTGCTGGGGAGAAAATATGGAAAGACAGAGGTAAGATAGAGAAAAGACAGAGGGACGATAGATAGATGGAGGAAAGACAGAGGGAAGACAGAGGGACGATAGATAGATGGAGGAAAGACAGAGGGAAGATAGATAGATGGAGGAAAGACAGAGGGAAGATAGATAGATGGAGGAAAGACAGAGGGAAGATAGATAGATGGAGGAAAGACAGAGGAAAGACAGAGGGAAGATAGATAGATGGAGGAAAGACAGAGGAAAGACAGAGGGAAGATAGATAGATGGAGGAAAGACAGAGGAAAGACAGAGGGAAGATAGATAGATGGAGGAAAGACAGAGGGACGATAGATAGATGGAGGAAAGACAGAGGAAAGATAGATATATGGAGGAAAGACAGAGGGAAGATAGATAGATCAAAGATAGTTGGAAGGGGGAGAGGATAAAAGTTGGATTGAAAGAGGGGAGTGAAGTGGAAAAACGGAGTGGTTGAAGGAGAGGAAGGAAAGGATGTGTCTACGATAACGCAGCTGCTACTTCAATGTGTGTGTTTGTGAATCCTTCTCTTGTTCTTACTCTCTCTCTCTGGGAGTTCTTAGGTTTTTCCTGTTTTCTCAATTGAGACTCCTCTCTATCTCTCGCTCAGCCCCAACTGCCACCCCTCCCTCTCTCTCTCTCATCACCCCTATCTCTCTCTCTCTCTCTCTCTCTCTCTCTCTCTCTCTCTCTCTCTCTCTCTCTCTCTCTCTCTCTCTCTCTCTCTCTCTCTCTCTCTCTCTCTCTCTCTCTCAATCCTCTCCCACCAGGGCTTGTTAAGCGGAGGGCTGATATGTCGTTCTCTCCCTGCAAATCTAATTGGAGACAGGCTTTCATTGGCATGACATGGAGATGAGTTGCCAAATCCTTTCAGACCCGCTTTAGACTGCACACACACACAACACACACACACACACACACACACACACACACACACACACACACACACACACACACACACACACACACACACACACACACACACACACACACACACACACACACACACACACACACACACACACACACACACACACACACACACACACACACACACACACACACACCACAGTACACATTGACGCAGCAGAGGAAGCAGCCAGCTCCGACGCCAGGCGAAGCCACCGTGACGATCTGATATAAATCAAGCTCACAACACTTCAGAGTCTCAATAGGTTTAAATAATAGCCGCCCTCAACACTGCTCCCCATCCCAGCACATCTTATAGAAACAGGTGACATCCTGTAAAGAAGGAAGCGATGGAAGCACTTGTTTGTATACTAGACTCTGCATATATTCATACATGTGTTGCAGAGTGGTTGATGTGAGGTGTGGTTGAGGTGTAAGAGTCACTATGTTAAAGACGGGTTACTCACATATTATGCTTCATCCCAGTACAGTACGTTACAAATCCTCAGGGAGATGCAATAGGTTACAGTGTTGTATATCTACTGAGGCTGGTTGCTGTCATCTTTATGACCAACGGGAAAATGATGATAGTGAGTCATTTAAGCTGCTGTACTTTACTAGCCTCCTTTAGCTCATGTCTGCAAAAGGCAGTTGTGTAGCAGCAGAAGTGGTGCCACTGCATCACATAATAAGTAAGCGTTGACTCGCGTGATTTTGCGCTGAACAATCAAACTCACATTGCACAACGCCGACAAAAGCATGTCAAAATTCAAACAATACTCTTCAGAGAGTTACAATAATAGGTATTTTTCCATCTCGAAGAAAAATGTCCTTTCTCCGCTCTCTTTCATTCATCCGTTGAGCATCTCTCACATTGCTCATAGGCTCCATCCATAATGGCACCCTCTATCCTATTTTGTGCACCACTCATAACCAGGGCCCATACAAGTGTTGGGCATCACATTACAGTGAGTTGGGCTAGTGAACACTGATGTGAGTGGACAGGACATGCAACTTGGTCGCTGATCAGGAACGAGACGAGTTTGACCCTGCTGGCCCTGCAGGACACTGGTTGGCACCTCGCAGACATGAGCTAATTGAGCTTTAGGACTTGGTGTGAAGAAGATAAACACGAAGAGTAAAAAGCAAAACACTGACAGACAGTAATTCCATTAGGATAAAACAGAGTGAATTGATGAGGATATTAAAGAGAACATTAGACTGATTAGCTGTTATTCTATGAATAATGGGATAGGGGTCTGCTGATCCAAGTGAATGGCATTTGAGACACAGAATGAAAAGAGAGAATAGAATGATAGAGGAAAAGAGCGGAAAGAAGTCTTCAAATTAAATTACATCTGTATCCGCACAGTGATGAATAATGTAGGACAGAGAGAGAATAGAGAGAGAAGTGTGTAAAGGTGTGAAGAGGAGAGATTAGGGCTCAGGATAGATTGAGAAACGTGGAGGATCAAGAGGAGTCAATGGCTGCCGTGGATTTGCGGTTGATTGACAGGAAGTTATGGGAAGGGACAAACACGGCATACATACAAAAACACTCACCTTAGAAATGTATATGACCCTCAGAACATATGGAACGTAGTCAAAATAGCAACGGATTTCAATAGAAAGGTTAGAGTATAAGGGTGCGCCTGTGATGCGTCTGTGCACAAGCATATTATTTTAACACAGTTATTTCAAGTGAAGTGTCTCCTGACTGTCAACGTTTCAGGATTAATCCCCCAACCTCCCCTATTCTACTTCCACACTTACGTCCCCCATTGACATGGAATGTGATTACCTCATCAAAGCAGAAGCTAGGTAACGGATCAAGCCATATCTGTCCCTGTGGGGGAGGTGGGAGATGTAACAGGGCGGGAAGTGGGCTTTGATGTGGAGTGGAGCGAGTAGACCTGAGCCAGGGAGAGTTCAGCACAGCCTGCTGCATGAGTAACATGGAGCCACAACCTATGGACACGCCCATACACACAGAGTCACACACAGAGCTGTCACATAGGCAGGCCAGGCTTGCACACGGGAACATACAGATATAGTATGGACGGTGTCACTCACTCACTCACTCACTCACTCACTCACTCACTCACTCACTCACTCACTCACTCACTCACTCACTCACTCACTCACTCACTCACTCACTCACTCACTCACTCACTCACTCACTCACTGTGTACACATACGGTGGGGTCCAACGTTACACCCTTGATTGCAATTAGAAAAAATTACTATATAAAATGAATACTTAAAATACTGTGCTGTATTGTATGCTAAAAAAAACATTATTTTATACTTATACAGTTGCTCAGAGAAAGAGATTTTGTTCAACAAGTAATCATTTTTTTTGTCTCAAAAAAGTAGCGTTAAAAATGATTGAGAACCCTGTTTTCAAAACCTTCAAATACCTCACCTTGGGAGGATAACGTAACTGAGCCTTTTTCTCAAATGTTTTATGAGTTGGAGAACACATTGGGAGGGATCCATACAGAATCCTTCCAGATCTTTCCAGATTCTTGATATCCTTCGTCTGCGTTTTATGGGATTGTCCTCCTCATATCAAACCACACGTTTTCAATTGGTTTCAAGTCTGGAAACTGACATAACTATTGCAAAAAGATGATTATGTGGCCAGTTAACCATTTTATTTGTGGATTTGTATGTATGCTTGGTGTTATTGTCTTCCTGGAAGAGAAATGGTTTAAGATTCATTCCAATGTGTTCTCCAACTCATTAAACATTTTGGGAAAAGGCTTAGTGCCATTATCCTTGTATGGTGAGATATTGAAAACAGGGGTGTCAGTAATATTGACCCCTGCCTTTTTGAGAAAAAAAACTGCATCTATTTCTCTGAGCAATTGTATTAGTATAAAATAATATACTTTTCCATTTGTGTAGCATACAGTACAGCTCAGTATTTGAATTATTTACTTTACAGTAATATTTTCTTATCTTTGTGTCAATCATTTCAAACCCCACTGTATATATGAGCAGATTCACGCAGACATGCACACACACACGCACACACACACACACATACACACACACGCACACACACACATACATACACACACACGCACGCACGCACGCACACACACATACACACGCACGCACACACACACATACACACACACACACACACACACACACACACACACACGCACGCACGCACGCACGCACGCACGCACGCACGCACGCACGCACGCACGCACGCACGCACGCACGCACACACACACACACACACACACACACACACACACACACACACACACACACACACACACACACACACACACACACACACACACACACACACACACACACACACACACACACTCAGACATGTTTGTTTTACTATCCTTGTGGGGACCAAACAATTGATTCCCATTCAAAATCCTATTTTCCCTAACCCCTAAACCTAACCTTAAACTCTAACCCTAACCGTAAACCTAACCCCTAAACCTAAAATAGCCTTTTCCCTTAGGGTGACCAGTGAGATGACCCCACTTATCAGAATTTTCCTTGTTTTTCTATCCTTGTGAGGACACACACACACACGCACACTCACAATCTCGCTCACACTCACTTGTAATCGTACACACACTCCCCCACTGACAAACTCATGAACACAAATAGACCCCTGACATTCAGCTGCTGCTGGGCGTGTCCTCTTCATACAGTTCCTCTGATGTCCCCTCCAGTCCCTTAGTTCCATACATAATGCATCTCAACCATCACGTCCTCATGGGTGACTGAACAACATCGCCCCCTGGACCTCCCTTGAGTCTCCAGATGTTGTTTGTGTGTGTGGCCGCCCCATGTGCTGTACATGTACTATCCTCCTTTACATCTCATTTTCGTTTGACCGTTGACCTGACGTCCCGTTCTTCTGTCTTCCCTCTCGCTCTTCTCTCTCTTCCCGTGTTTGCAGGACGACCACTCCATGTTCTTCCAGTTTGGCCCGTCCATAGAGCAGCAGGCCTCCATCATGCTGAAGATCATGGAGGAATACGACTGGTACATCTTCTCCATCGTCACCACCTACTACCCCGGATACCAGGACTTTGTCAACAAAGTGAGGCAGACCAGACCTGGGTTCAAACACAATTGGAAATCAGTTAAAATACACTATGTATACAAAAGTATGTGGACACCCCTACAAATTTGTGGATTTGACGATTTCAGCCACACCCAATACTGACAGGTGTATAACATAGAGCACACAGCATTCCAATCTCCATTGACAAACATTGGCAGTAGAATGGCTTTACTGAAGAGCTCAGTGACTTTTAACATGGCACTGTCATAGGATGCCACCTTTCCAACAAGTCAGTTCATCAAATTTCTGCCCTGCTTGTGCTGTTATGTGGAAACGTCTAAGAGCAACAACGGCTCAGCTGCGAAGTGGTAGGCCACACAAGCTCACAGAATGGGACCGGCGAGAGCTGAAGCGAGTAGCGCGTAAAAATCGTCTGCCCTCCGCATAACTGACTACTGACTTCCAAAATGCCTCTGGAAGCAACGTCAGCACAAGAAGTGTTCGTCGGGAGCTTCATGAAATGAGTTTCCATGGCCAAGCAGCCGCACACAAGCCTAAGATCACCATGTGCAATGCCAAGCGTTGGCTGGAGTGGTGTAAAGCTTTCCGCCATTGGACTCTGGAGCAGTGGAAACGCTTTCTCTGCAGTGATGAATCATGTTTTACCATCTGGCAGTCCGACGGATGAATCTGGATTTGGCAGATGCCAGGAGAACACTTACCTGCCTGAATGTATAATGCCAACTGTAAAGTTTGGTGGAGGAGGAATAATGTTCTGGGCTGTTTTTCATGTTTTGGGCTCCTTTCTTCCAGTGAAGAGAAATCATAACGCTACAACATTCAATGACAGTCTAGACGATTCTGTGCTTCCAAATTTGTGGCAACAGTTTGGGGACGGCACTTTCCAGTTTCAGCATGACAATGCCCTGTGCACAAAGCGAGATCCATACAGAAATGTCTTTTCGAGATTGGTGTGGAAGAACTTGACTGGCCTGCGCAGAGCCCTGACCTCAACCCCACCAAAAACCTTCGGAATGAATTGGAACACCGACTGCGAGCAAGGCTTAATCGCCCAACATCAGTGCCCACCCTCATTAATGCTCTTGTGCCAGAATGGAAGCAAGTCCCCGCAGCAATAATCCAATATCGAGTGGAAAGCCTTCCCAGCAGAGTGGAGGCTGTTATAGCAGCATGGGGGGGAGCAACTCCATATTAATGCCCATAATTTTGGAATGAGATGTTCGACGAGCGGATGTCCACATACTTTTGGTCATGTAGTGTACTTTGGCTGAGCTTGCCTGTTGCAATGAACTAAAAGAAAAGTCTCATGTTCAAACCCTTCACATCTGGCACTCCAAGCAAAGTATTTTAAAAATGGCATCCATTTTCTCCTGTTTCTATATCTTATTCTATACCTGTTTCTATATCTTAACCCCTATGAGAGATGCCCCACACCCAACCTGTTGTTCCTATGAAACCCATATGAGAGATGCCCCACACCCAACCTGTTGTTCCTATGAAACCCCTATGAGAGATGCCCCACACCCAACCTGTTGTTCCTATGAAACCCATATGAGAGATGCCCCACACCCAACCTGTTGTTCCTATGAAACCCATATGAGAGATGCCCCACACCCAAACTGTTGTTCCTATGAAACCCCTATGAGAGATGCCCCACACCCAACCTGTTGTTCCTATGAAACCCATATGAGAGATGCCCCACACCCAACCTGTTGTTCCTATGAAACCCATATGAGAGATGCCCCACACCCAACCTGTTGTTCCTATGAAACCCATATGAGAGATGCCCCACACCCAACCTGTTGTTCCTATGAAACCCATATGAGAGATGCCCCACACCCAACCTGTTGTTCCTATGAAACCCCTATGAGAGATGCCCCACATCCAACCTGTTGTTCCTATGAAACCCATATGAGAGATGCCACACACCCAACCTGTTGTTCATATGAAACCCCTATGAGAGATGGCCCACATCCAACCTGTTGTTCCTATGAGAGATGCCCCACATCCAACCTGTTGTTCCTATGAGAGATGCCCCACACCCAACCTGTTGTTCCTATGAAACCCCTATGAGAGATGCCCCACATCCAACCTGTTGTTCCTATGAAACCCCTATGAGAGATGGCCCACATCCAACCTGTTGTTCCTATGAGAGATGCCCCACATCCAACCTGTTGTTCCTATGAGAGATGCCCCACACCCAACCTGTTGTTCCTATGAAACCCCTATGAGAGATGCCCCACATCCAACCTGTTGTTCCTATGAAACCCCTATGAGAGATGCCCCACACCCAACCTGTTGTTCCTATGAGAGATGCCCCACATCCAACCTGTTGTTCCTATGAAACCCCTATGAGAGATGCCCCACACCCAACCTGTTGTTCCTATGAAACCCATATGAGAGATGCCCCACACCCAACCTGTTGTACCTATGAAACCCATATGAGAGATGCCCCACACCCAACCTGTTGTTCCTATGAAACCCCTATAAGAGATGCCACACACCCAACCTGTTGTTCCTATGAAACCCATATGAGAGATGCCCCACACCCAACCTGTTGTTCCTATGAAACCCATATGAGAGATGCCACACACCCAACCTGTTGTTCCTATGAAACCCCTATCAGAGATGGCCCACATCCAACCTGTTGTTCCTATGAGAGATGCCCCACATCCAACCTGTTGTTCCTATGAAACCCATATGAGAGATGCCACACACCCAACCTGTTGTTCCTATGAAACCCCTATGAGAGATGGCCCACATCCAACCTGTTGTTCCTATGAGAGATGCCCCACATCCAACCTGTTGTTCCTATGAGAGATGTCCCACATCCAATCTGTTGTTCCTATGAAACCCATATGAGAGATGCCCCACACCCAACCTGTTGTTCCTATGAAACCCCTATGAGAGATGCCCCACACCCAACCTGTTGTTCCTATGAAACCCCTATGAGAGATGCCCCACACCCAACCTGTTGTTCCTATGAAACCCCTATGAGAGATGCCCCACACCCAACCTGTTGTTCCTATGAAACCCCTATGAGAGATGCCCCACATCCAACCTGTTGTTCCTATGAAACCCATATGAGAGATGCCACACACCCAACCTGTTGTTCCTATGAAACCCCTATGAGAGATGCCCCACATCCAACCTGTTGTTCCTATGAAACCCATATGAGAGATGCCACACACCCAACCTGTTGTTCCTATGAAACCCCTATGAGAGATGGCCCACATCCAACCTGTTGTTCCTATGAGAGATGCCCCACATCCAACCTGTTGTTCCTATGAGAGATGTCCCACATCCAATCTGTTGTTCCTATGAAACCCATATGAGAGATGCCACACACCCAACCTGTTGTTCCCATGAAACTCATATGAGAGATGCCCCTCACCCAACCTGTTGTTCCTATGAAACCCATATGAGAGATGCCCCACACCGAACCTGTTGTTCCTATGAAACCCATATGAGAGATGCCCCACACCCAACCTGTTGTTCCTATGAAACCCCTATGAGAGATGCCCCACATCCAACCTGTTGTTCCTATGAAACCCATATGAGAGATGCCCCACACCCAACCTGTTGTTCCTATGAAACCCATATGAGAGATGCCACACACCCAACCTGTTGTTCCTATGAAACCCCTATGAGAGATGCCCCACATCCAACCTGTTGTTCCTATGAGAGATGCCCCTCACCCAACCTGTTGTTCCTATGAAACCCATATGAGAGATGCCCCACACCGAACCTGTTGTTCCTATGAAACCCATATGAGAGATGCCCCACACCCAACCTGTTGTTCCTATGAAACCCCTATGAGAGATGCCCCACATCCAACCTGTTGTTCCTATGAAACCCATATGAGAGATGCCCCACACCCAAGCTGTTGTTCCTATGAAACCCCTATGAGAGATGCCCCACACCCAAGCTGTTGTTCCTATGAAACCCCTATGAGGGATGGCCCACACCCAACCTGTTGTTCCTATGAAACCCCTATGAGAGATGCCACACACCCAACCTGTTGTTCCCATGAAACCCCTATGAGAGATGCCCCACACCCAACCTGTTGTTCCTATGAAACCCATATGAGAGATGCCCCACACCCAACCTGTTGTTCCTATGAAACCCATATGAGAGATGCCCCACACCCAACCTGTTGTTCCTATGAAACCCATATGAGAGATGCCCCACACCCAACCTTTTGTTCCTATGAAACCCATATGAGAGATGCCCCACACCCTACCTGTTGTTCCTATGAAACCCCTATGAGAGATGCCCCACATCCAACCTGTTGTTCCTATGAAACCCCTATGAGAGATGCCCCACACCCAACCTGTTGTTCCTATGAGAGATGCCCCACATCCAACCTGTTGTTCCTATGAGAGATGCCCCACATCCAACCTGTTGTTCCTATGAGAGATGCCCCACATCCAACCTGTTGTTCCTATGAGAGATGCCCCACACCCAACCTGTTGTTCCTATGAAACCCATATGAGAGATGCCCCACACCCAACCTGTTGTTCCTATGAAACCCATATGAGAGATGCCCCACACCCAACCTGTTGTTCCTATGAAACCCATATGAGAGATGCCCCACACCCAACCTGTTGTTCCTATGAAACCCATATGAGAGATGCCCCACACCCAACCTGTTGTTCCTATGAAACCCCTATGAGAGATGCCCCACATCCAACCTGTTGTTCCTATGAAACCCATATGAGAGATGCCACACACCCAACCTGTTGTTCATATGAAACCCCTATGAGAGATGGCCCACATCCAACCTGTTGTTCCTATGAGAGATGCCCCACATCCAACCTGTTGTTCCTATGAGAGATGCCCCACACCCAACCTGTTGTTCCTATGAAACCCCTATGAGAGATGCCCCACATCCAACCTGTTGTTCCTATGAAACCCCTATGAGAGATGGCCCACATCCAACCTGTTGTTCCTATGAGAGATGCCCCACATCCAACCTGTTGTTCCTATGAGAGATGCCCCACACCCAACCTGTTGTTCCTATGAAACCCCTATGAGAGATGCCCCACATCCAACCTGTTGTTCCTATGAAACCCCTATGAGAGATGCCCCACACCCAACCTGTTGTTCCTATGAGAGATGCCCCACATCCAACCTGTTGTTCCTATGAAACCCCTATGAGAGATGCCCCACACCCAACCTGTTGTTCCTATGAAACCCATATGAGAGATGCCCCACACCCAACCTGTTGTACCTATGAAACCCATATGAGAGATGCCCCACACCCAACCTGTTGTTCCTATGAAACCCCTATAAGAGATGCCACACACCCAACCTGTTGTTCCTATGAAACCCATATGAGAGATGCCCCACACCCAACCTGTTGTTCCTATGAAACCCATATGAGAGATGCCACACACCCAACCTGTTGTTCCTATGAAACCCCTATCAGAGATGGCCCACATCCAACCTGTTGTTCCTATGAGAGATGCCCCACATCCAACCTGTTGTTCCTATGAAACCCATATGAGAGATGCCACACACCCAACCTGTTGTTCCTATGAAACCCCTATGAGAGATGGCCCACATCCAACCTGTTGTTCCTATGAGAGATGCCCCACATCCAACCTGTTGTTCCTATGAGAGATGTCCCACATCCAATCTGTTGTTCCTATGAAACCCATATGAGAGATGCCCCACACCCAACCTGTTGTTCCTATGAAACCCCTATGAGAGATGCCCCACACCCAACCTGTTGTTCCTATGAAACCCCTATGAGAGATGCCCCACACCCAACCTGTTGTTCCTATGAAACCCCTATGAGAGATGCCCCACACCCAACCTGTTGTTCCTATGAAACCCCTATGAGAGATGCCCCACATCCAACCTGTTGTTCCTATGAAACCCATATGAGAGATGCCACACACCCAACCTGTTGTTCCTATGAAACCCCTATGAGAGATGCCCCACATCCAACCTGTTGTTCCTATGAAACCCATATGAGAGATGCCACACACCCAACCTGTTGTTCCTATGAAACCCCTATGAGAGATGGCCCACATCCAACCTGTTGTTCCTATGAGAGATGCCCCACATCCAACCTGTTGTTCCTATGAGAGATGTCCCACATCCAATCTGTTGTTCCTATGAAACCCATATGAGAGATGCCACACACCCAACCTGTTGTTCCCATGAAACTCATATGAGAGATGCCCCTCACCCAACCTGTTGTTCCTATGAAACCCATATGAGAGATGCCCCACACCGAACCTGTTGTTCCTATGAAACCCATATGAGAGATGCCCCACACCCAACCTGTTGTTCCTATGAAACCCCTATGAGAGATGCCCCACATCCAACCTGTTGTTCCTATGAAACCCATATGAGAGATGCCCCACACCCAACCTGTTGTTCCTATGAAACCCATATGAGAGATGCCACACACCCAACCTGTTGTTCCTATGAAACCCCTATGAGAGATGCCCCACATCCAACCTGTTGTTCCTATGAGAGATGCCCCACACCCAACCTGTTGTTCCTATGAAACCCATATGAGAGATGCCCCACACCAACCTGTTGTTCCTATGAAACCCATATGAGAGATGCCCCACACCCAACCTGTTGTTCCTATGAAACCCCTATGAGAGATGCCCCACATCCAACCTGTTGTTCCTATGAAACCCATATGAGAGATGCCCCACACCCAACCTGTTGTTCCTATGAAACCCATATGAGAGATGCCCCACACCCAACCTGTTGTTCCTATGAAACCCATATGAGAGATGCCCCACACCCAACCTTTTGTTCCTATGAAACCCATATGAGAGATGCCCCACACCCTACCTGTTGTTCCTATGAAACCCCTATGAGAGATGCCCCACATCCAACCTGTTGTTCCTATGAAACCCCTATGAGAGATGCCCCACACCCAACCTGTTGTTCCTATGAGAGATGCCCCACATCCAACCTGTTGTTCCTATGAGAGATGCCCCACATCCAACCTGTTGTTCCTATGAGAGATGCCCCACATCCAACCTGTTGTTCCTATGAGAGATGCCCCACATCCAACCTGTTGTTCCTATGAGAGATGCCCCACATCCAACTTGTTGTTCCTATGAGAGATGCCCCACATCCAACCTGTTGTTCCTATGAAACCCATATGAGAGATGCCCCACATCCAATCTGTTGTTCCTATGAAACCCATATGAGAGATGCCCCACATCCAACCTGTTGTTCCTATGAAACCCATATGAGAGATGCCCCACATCCAACCTGTTGTTCCTATGAGAGATGCCCCACATCCAACCTGTTGTTCCTATGAGAGATGCCCCACATCCAATCTGTTGTTCCTATGAAACCCATATGAGAGATGCCCCACATCCAACCTGTTGTTCCTATGAAACCCCTATGAGAGATGCCCCACACCCAAGCTGTTGTTCCTATGAAACCCATATGAGAGATGCCCCACACCCAACCTGTTGTTCCTATGAAACCCCTATGAGAGATGCCCCACACCCAACCTGTTGTTCCTATGAAACCCCTATGAGAGATGCCACACACCCAACCTGTGGTTCCTATGAAACCCATATGAGAGATGCCCCACACCCAACCTGTTGTTCCTATGAAACCCATATGAGAGATGCCCCACACCCAACCTGTTGTTCCTATGAAACCCCTATGAGAGATGCCCCACACCCAAACTGTTGTTCCTATGAAACCCATATGTGAGATGCCCCACACCCAACCTGTTGTTCCTATGAAACCCCTATGAGAGATGCCCCACACCCAACCTGTTGTTCCTATGAAACCCATATGAGAGATGGCCCACATCCAACCTGTTGTTCCTATGAAACCCCTACGAGAGATGCCCCACATCCAACCTGTTGTTCCTCTGAAACCCATATGAGAGATGCCCCACACCCAACCTGTTGTTCATATGAAACCCCTATGAGAGATGCCCCACACCCAACCTGTTGTTCCTATGAAACCCATATGAGAGATGCCCCACATCCAACCTGTTGTTCCTATTAAACCCCTATTAGAGATGCCCCACATCCAACCTGTTGTTCCTATGAGAGATGCCCCACATCCAACCTGTTGTTCCTATGAGAGATGCCCCACATCCAATCTGTTGTTCCTATGAAACCCATATGAGAGATGCCCCACACCCAACCTGTTGTTCCTATGAAACCCATATGAGAGATGCCCCACACCCAACCTGTTGTTCCTATGAAACCCATATGAGAGATGCCCCACACCCAACCTGTTGTTCCTATGAAACCCATATGAGAGATGCCCCACACCCAACCTGTTGTTCCTATGAAACCCATATGAGAGATGCCCCACATCCAATCTGTTGTTCCTATGAAACCCATATGAGAGATGCCCCACACCCAACCTGCTGTTCCTATGAAACCCATATGAAACCCATATGAGAGATGCCCCACATCCAACCTGTTGTTCCTATGAAACCCATATGAGAGATGCCCCACACCCAACCTGTTGTTCCTATGAAACCCATATGAGAGATGCCCCACACCCAACCTGTTGTTCCTATGAAACCCATATGAGAGATGCCCCACACCCAACCTGTTGTTCCTATGAAACCCATATGAGAGATGCCCCACACCCAACCTGTTGTTCCTATGAAACCCCTATGGGAGATGCCCCACACCCAACCTGTTGTTCCTATGAAACCCATATGAGAGATGCCCCACACCCAACCTGTTGTTCATATGAAACCCCTATGAGAGATGCCCCACACCCAACCTGTTGTTCCTATGAAACCCATATGAGAGATGCCCCACATCCAACCTGTTGTTCCTCTGAAACCCATATGACAGATGCCCCACACCCAACCTGTTGTTCATATGAAACCCCTATGAGAGATGCCCCACACCCAACCTGTTGTTCCTATGAAACCCATATGAGAGATGCCCCACACCCAACCTGTTGTTCCTATGAAACCCATATGAGAGATGCCCCACATCCAACCTGTTGTTCCTATTAAACCCCTATTAGAGATGCCCCACATCCAACCTGTTGTTCCTATGAGAGATGCCCCACATCCAATCTGTTGTTCCTATGAAACCCATATGAGAGATGCCCCACATCCAACCTGTTGTTCCTATTAAACCCCTATTAGAGATGCCCCACATCCAACCTGTTGTTCCTATGAGAGATGCCCCACATCCAACCTGTTGTTCCTATGAGAGATGCCCCACATCCAATCTGTTGTTCCTATGAAACCCATATGAGAGATGCCTGTTGTTCCTACATCCAACCTGTTGTTCCTATGAAACCCATATGAGAGATGCCCCACACCCAACCTGTTGTTCCTAAACCCATATGAAACCCATATGAGAGATGCCCCACACCCAACCTGTTGTTCCTATGAAACCCATATGAGAGATGCCCCACACCCAACCTGCTGTTCCTATGAAACCCCTACGAGAGATGCCCCACACCCAACCTGTTGTTCCTATGAAACCCCTACGAGAGATGCCCCACACCCAACCTGTTGTTCCTATGAAACCCATATGAGAGATGCCCCACACCCAACCTGTTGTTCCTATGAAACCCATATGAGAGATGCCCCACACCCAACCTGTTGTTCCTATGAAACCCATATGAGAGATGCCCCACACCCAACCTGTTGTTCCTATGAAACCCCTATGAGAGATGCCCCACACCCAACCTGTTGTTCCTATGAAACCCATATGAGAGATGCCCCACACCCAACCTGTTGTTCCTATGAAACCCATATGAGAGATGCCCCACATCCAACCTGTTGTTCCTCTGAAACCCATATGAGAGATGCCCCACACCCAACCTGTTGTTCCTATGAAACCCCTATGAGAGATGCCCCACACCCAACCTGTTGTTCCTATGAAACCCCTATGAGAGATGCCCCACACCCAACCTGTTGTTCCTATGAAACCCCTATGAGAGATGCCCCACACCCAACCTGTTGTTCCTATGAAACCCCTATGAGAGATGCCCCACACCCAACCTGTTGTTCCTATGAGAGATGCCCCACACCCAACCTGTTGTTCCTATGAAACCCCTATGAGAGATGCCCCACATCCAACCTGTTGTTCCTATGAAACTCCTATGAGAGATGCCCCACACCCAACCTGTTGTTCCTATGAGAGATGCCCCACATCCAACCTGTTGTTCCTATGTGAGATGCCCCACACCCAACCTGTTGTTCCTATGAAACCCCTATGAGAGATGCCACACACCCAACCTGTTGTTCCTATGAAACCCCTATGAGAGATGCCCCACACCCAACCTGTTGTTCCTATGAAACTCCTATGAGAGATGCCCCACACCCAACCTGTTGTTCCTATGAAACCCCTATTAGAGATGCCCCACACCCAACCTGTTGTTCCTATGAGAGATGCCCCACATCCAACCTGTTGTTCCTATGAGAGATGCCCCACACCCAACCTGTTGTTCCTATGAGAGATGCCCCACATCCAACCTGTTGTTCCTATGAAACCCATATGAGAGATGCCCCACACCCAACCTGTTGTTCCTATGAAACCCATATGAGAGATCCCCCACACCCAACCTGTTGTTCCTATGAAACCCTATGAGAGATGCCACACACCCAACCTATTGTTCCTATGAAACCCATATGAGAGATACCCCACACCCAACCTGTTGTTCCTATGAAACCCCTATGAGAGATACCCCACACCCAACCTGTTGTTCCTATGAGAGATGCCCCACATCCAACCTGTTGTTCCTATGAGAGATGCCCCACATCCAACCTGTTGTTCCTATGAAACCCCTATCAGAGATGCCCCACACCCAACCTGTTGTTCCTATGAGAGATGCCCCACATCCAACCAGTTGTTCCTATGAAACCCCTATGAGAGATGCCCCACATCCAACCTGTTGTTCCTATGAAACCCCTATGAGAGATGCCCCACACCCAACCTGTTGTTCCTATGAAACCCCTATGAGAGATGCCCCACACCCAACCTGTTGTTCCTATGAAACCCCTATGAGAGATGCCCCACACCCAACCTGTTGTTCCTATGAGAGATGCCCCACATCCAACATGTTGTTCCTATGAGAGATGCCCCACATCCAACCTGTTGTTCCTATGAAACCCCTATGAGAGATGCCCCACACCCAACCTGTTGTTCCTATGAAACCCCTATGAGAGATGCCCCACATCCAAACTGTTGTTCCTATGAGAGATGCCCCACATCAAACCTGTTGTTCCTATGAAACCCCTATGAGAGATGCCACACACCCAACCTGTTGTTGCTATGAAACCCCTATGAGAGATGCCCCACATCCAACCTGTTGTTCCTATGAAACCCCTATGAGAGATGCCCCACATCCAACCTGTTGTTCCTATGAAACCCCTATGAGAGATGCCCCACATGCAACCTGTTGTTCCTATGAAACCCCTATGAGAGATGCCCCACACCCAACCTGTTGTTCCTATGAAACCCATATGAGAGATGCCCCACACCCAACCTGTTGTTCCTATGAAACCCATATGAGAGATGCCCCACATCCAACCTGTTGTTCCTCTGAAACCCATATGAGAGATGCCCCACACCCAACCTGTTGTTCCTATGAAACCCCTATGAGAGATGCCCCACACCCAACCTGTTGTTCCTATGAAACCCCTATGAGAGATGCCCCACACCCAACCTGTTGTTCCTATGAAACCCCTATGAGAGATGCCCCACACCCAACCTGTTGTTCCTATGAAACCCCTATGAGAGATGCCCCACACCCAACCTGTTGTTCCTATGAGAGATGCCCCACACCCAACCTGTTGTTCCTATGAAACCCCTATGAGAGATGCCCCACATCCAACCTGTTGTTCCTATGAAACTCCTATGAGAGATGCCCCACACCCAACCTGTTGTTCCTATGAGAGATGCCCCACATCCAACCTGTTGTTCCTATGAGAGATGCCCCACACCCAACCTGTTGTTCCTATGAAACCCCTATGAGAGATGCCACACACCCAACCTGTTGTTCCTATGAAACCCCTATGAGAGATGCCCCACACCCAACCTGTTGTTCCTATGAAACTCCTATGAGAGATGCCCCACACCCAACCTGTTGTTCCTATGAAACCCCTATTAGAGATGCCCCACACCCAACCTGTTGTTCCTATGAGAGATGCCCCACATCCAACCTGTTGTTCCTATGAGAGATGCCCCACACCCAACCTGTTGTTCCTATGAGAGATGCCCCACATCCAACCTGTTGTTCCTATGAAACCCATATGAGAGATGCCCCACACCCAACCTGTTGTTCCTATGAAACCCATATGAGAGATCCCCCACACCCAACCTGTTGTTCCTATGAAACCCATATGAGAGATGCCCCACACCCAACCTGTTGTTCATATGAAACCCCTATGAGAGATGCCCCACACCCAACCTGTTGTTCCTATGAAACCCATATGAGAGATGCCCCACATCCAACCTGTTGTTCCTCTGAAACCCATATGACAGATGCCCCACACCCAACCTGTTGTTCATATGAAACCCCTATGAGAGATGCCCCACACCCAACCTGTTGTTCCTATGAAACCCATATGAGAGATGCCCCACACCCAACCTGTTGTTCCTATGAAACCCATATGAGAGATGCCCCACATCCAACCTGTTGTTCCTATTAAACCCCTATTAGAGATGCCCCACATCCAACCTGTTGTTCCTATGAGAGATGCCCCACATCCAATCTGTTGTTCCTATGAAACCCATATGAGAGATGCCCCACATCCAACCTGTTGTTCCTATTAAACCCCTATTAGAGATGCCCCACATCCAACCTGTTGTTCCTATGAGAGAGAGATGCCCCACATCCAACCTGTTGTTCCTATGAAACCCATATGAGAGATGCCCCACATCCAATCTGTTGTTCCTATGAAACCCATATGAGAGATGCCCCACATCCAACCTGTTGTTCCTATGAAACCCATATGAGAGATGCCCCACACCCAACCTGTTGTTCCTATGAAACCCATATGAGAGATGCCCCACATCCAATCTGTTGTTCCTATGAAACCCATATGAGAGATGCCCCACACCCAACCTGTTGTTCCTATGAAACCCATATGAGAGATGCCCCACACCCAACCTGTTGTTCCTATGAAACCCATATGAGAGATGCCCCACACCCAACCTGTTGTTCCTATGAAACCCATATGAGAGATGCCCCACACCCAACCTGCTGTTCCTATGAAACCCCTACGAGAGATGCCCCACACCCAACCTGTTGTTCCTATGAAACCCCTACGAGAGATGCCCCACACCCAACCTGTTGTTCCTATGAAACCCATATGAGAGATGCCCCACACCCAACCTGTTGTTCCTATGAAACCCATATGAGAGATGCCCCACACCCAACCTGTTGTTCCTATGAAACCCATATGAGAGATGCCCCACACCCAACCTGTTGTTCCTATGAAACCCATATGAGAGATGCCCCACACCCAACCTGTTGTTCCTATGAAACCCCTATGAGAGATGCCCCACACCCAACCTGTTGTTCCTATGAAACCCATATGAGAGATGCCCCACACCCAACCTGTTGTTCCTATGAAACCCATATGAGAGATGCCCCACATCCAACCTGTTGTTCCTCTGAAACCCATATGAGAGATGCCCCACACCCAACCTGTTGTTCCTATGAAACCCCTATGAGAGATGCCCCACACCCAACCTGTTGTTCCTATGAAACCCCTATGAGAGATGCCCCACACCCAACCTGTTGTTCCTATGAAACCCCTATGAGAGATGCCCCACACCCAACCTGTTGTTCCTATGAAACCCCTATGAGAGATGCCCCACACCCAACCTGTTGTTCCTATGAGAGATGCCCCACACCCAACCTGTTGTTCCTATGAAACCCCTATGAGAGATGCCCCACATCCAACCTGTTGTTCCTATGAAACTCCTATGAGAGATGCCCCACACCCAACCTGTTGTTCCTATGAGAGATGCCCCACATCCAACCTGTTGTTCCTATGAGAGATGCCCCACACCCAACCTGTTGTTCCTATGAAACCCCTATGAGAGATGCCACACACCCAACCTGTTGTTCCTATGAAACCCCTATGAGAGATGCCCCACACCCAACCTGTTGTTCCTATGAAACTCCTATGAGAGATGCCCCACACCCAACCTGTTGTTCCTATGAAACCCCTATTAGAGATGCCCCACACCCAACCTGTTGTTCCTATGAGAGATGCCCCACATCCAACCTGTTGTTCCTATGAGAGATGCCCCACACCCAACCTGTTGTTCCTATGAGAGATGCCCCACATCCAACCTGTTGTTCCTATGAAACCCATATGAGAGATGCCCCACACCCAACCTGTTGTTCCTATGAAACCCATATGAGAGATCCCCCACACCCAACCTGTTGTTCCTATGAAACCCTATGAGAGATGCCACACACCCAACCTATTGTTCCTATGAAACCCATATGAGAGATACCCCACACCCAACCTGTTGTTCCTATGAAACCCCTATGAGAGATACCCCACACCCAACCTGTTGTTCCTATGAGAGATGCCCCACATCCAACCTGTTGTTCCTATGAGAGATGCCCCACATCCAACCTGTTGTTCCTATGAAACCCCTATCAGAGATGCCCCACACCCAACCTGTTGTTCCTATGAGAGATGCCCCACATCCAACCAGTTGTTCCTATGAAACCCCTATGAGAGATGCCCCACATCCAACCTGTTGTTCCTATGAAACCCCTATGAGAGATGCCCCACACCCAACCTGTTGTTCCTATGAAACCCCTATGAGAGATGCCCCACACCCAACCTGTTGTTCCTATGAAACCCCTATGAGAGATGCCCCACACCCAACCTGTTGTTCCTATGAGAGATGCCCCACATCCAACATGTTGTTCCTATGAGAGATGCCCCACATCCAACCTGTTGTTCCTATGAAACCCCTATGAGAGATGCCCCACACCCAACCTGTTGTTCCTATGAAACCCCTATGAGAGATGCCCCACATCCAAACTGTTGTTCCTATGAGAGATGCCCCACATCAAACCTGTTGTTCCTATGAAACCCCTATGAGAGATGCCACACACCCAACCTGTTGTTGCTATGAAACCCCTATGAGAGATGCCCCACATCCAACCTGTTGTTCCTATGAAACCCCTATGAGAGATGCCCCACATCCAACCTGTTGTTCCTATGAAACCCCTATGAGAGATGCCCCACACCCAACCTGTTGTTCCTATGAAACCCATATGAGAGATGCCCCACACCCAACCTGTTGTTCCTATGAAACCCATATGAGAGATGCCCCACATCCAACCTGTTGTTCCTCTGAAACCCATATGAGAGATGCCCCACACCCAACCTGTTGTTCCTATGAAACCCCTATGAGAGATGCCCCACACCCAACCTGTTGTTCCTATGAAACCCCTATGAGAGATGCCCCACACCCAACCTGTTGTTCCTATGAAACCCCTATGAGAGATGCCCCACACCCAACCTGTTGTTCCTATGAAACCCCTATGAGAGATGCCCCACACCCAACCTGTTGTTCCTATGAGAGATGCCCCACACCCAACCTGTTGTTCCTATGAAACCCCTATGAGAGATGCCCCACATCCAACCTGTTGTTCCTATGAAACTCCTATGAGAGATGCCCCACACCCAACCTGTTGTTCCTATGAGAGATGCCCCACATCCAACCTGTTGTTCCTATGAGAGATGCCCCACACCCAACCTGTTGTTCCTATGAAACCCCTATGAGAGATGCCACACACCCAACCTGTTGTTCCTATGAAACCCCTATGAGAGATGCCCCACACCCAACCTGTTGTTCCTATGAAACTCCTATGAGAGATGCCCCACACCCAACCTGTTGTTCCTATGAAACCCCTATTAGAGATGCCCCACACCCAACCTGTTGTTCCTATGAGAGATGCCCCACATCCAACCTGTTGTTCCTATGAGAGATGCCCCACACCCAACCTGTTGTTCCTATGAGAGATGCCCCACATCCAACCTGTTGTTCCTATGAAACCCATATGAGAGATGCCCCACACCCAACCTGTTGTTCCTATGAAACCCATATGAGAGATCCCCCACACCCAACCTGTTGTTCCTATGAAACCCTATGAGAGATGCCACACACCCAACCTATTGTTCCTATGAAACCCATATGAGAGATACCCCACACCCAACCTGTTGTTCCTATGAAACCCCTATGAGAGATACCCCACACCCAACCTGTTGTTCCTATGAGAGATGCCCCACATCCAACCTGTTGTTCCTATGAGAGATGCCCCACATCCAACCTGTTGTTCCTATGAAACCCCTATCAGAGATGCCCCACACCCAACCTGTTGTTCCTATGAGAGATGCCCCACATCCAACCAGTTGTTCCTATGAAACCCCTATGAGAGATGCCCCACATCCAACCTGTTGTTCCTATGAAACCCCTATGAGAGATGCCCCACACCCAACCTGTTGTTCCTATGAAACCCCTATGAGAGATGCCCCACACCCAACCTGTTGTTCCTATGAAACCCCTATGAGAGATGCCCCACACCCAACCTGTTGTTCCTATGAGAGATGCCCCACATCCAACATGTTGTTCCTATGAGAGATGCCCCACATCCAACCTGTTGTTCCTATGAAACCCCTATGAGAGATGCCCCACACCCAACCTGTTGTTCCTATGAAACCCCTATGAGAGATGCCCCACATCCAAACTGTTGTTCCTATGAGAGATGCCCCACATCAAACCTGTTGTTCCTATGAAACCCCTATGAGAGATGCCACACACCCAACCTGTTGTTGCTATGAAACCCCTATGAGAGATGCCCCACATCCAACCTGTTGTTCCTATGAAACCCCTATGAGAGATGCCCCACATCCAACCTGTTGTTCCTATGAAACCCCTATGAGAGATGCCCCACATGCAACCTGTTGTTCCTATGAAACCCCTATGAGAGATGCCCCACATCCAACCTGTTGTTCCTATGAAACCCCTATGAGAGATGCCCCACATGCAACCTGTTGTTCCTATGAAACCCCTATGAGAGATGCCCCACATCCAAACTGTTGTTCCTATGAAACCCCTATGAGAGATGCCCCACACCCAACCTGTTGTACCTATGAAACCCCTATGAGAGATGCCCCACACCCAACCTGTTTTTCCTATGAAACCCATATGAGAGATGCCACACACCCAACCTGTTGTTCCTATGAAACCCATATGAGAGATGCCCCACGCCAAACCTTAAAGCTCAAGTACAACCCTAGAGCTGAACTGGCACACTACTAGTCTTACACCTGCACGGCTAAACCCGAGAGAGGAGCCAGAAGACTGCCAGACAGACAAACAAACTGTTTACTTTTCAAGTGGTGTTTCTTGTGTGGATATTGGAACAGAACGTCAATACTTTTCTTTCCTCTTCTTCCTCCTCCTTCTCCCCCCTCCCTCCCTCCCTCCCTCCCTCCCTCCCTCCCTCCCTCCCTCCCTCCCTCCCTCCCTCCCTCCCTCCCTCCCTCCCTCCCTCCCTCCCTCCCTCCCTCCCTCCCTCCCTCCCTCCCTCCCTCCCTCCCTCCCTCCCCCTCCCTCCCTCCTCTTCTTTTCCCCATCCTCCCTCACTCTTCTAACTCCTCCTCCCATCTCTCTTCTTCCTTATCCTACCTCTCTCCTCTCCCCCAACCCCCCTTTCCCTCTCCCCCACCATAGATCCGGAGCACCATAGAGAACAGTTTTGTGGGCTGGGAGCTAGAAGAAGTCCTCCTGTTGGACATGTCTGTGGATGACGGAGACGCTAAGATTCAGAACCAGATGAAGAAGCTGCAGAGTCCTGTCTACCTGCTTTACTGCACCAAGGAGGAGGCCTACACCATATTTGAGGTGGCAAACTCTGTGGGACTGACGGGATACGGCTACACCTGGATCGTACCGTCGCTAGTGGCCGGCGACGCCGATAATGTCCCCGCCGTGTTTCCCACAGGTAGTTACTGGATGGGGTTAGAATGGGGGTCAGGAGAAGGGTAAAAGGTTAAGGTGCATACTGATCCAGGAGCAGTTTATTCCCCCCAGCTTTTAAACCTTTTAAAAACGGAAAATACTAAACTGATCTTAGATCAGCATCTCTGGGAAACTTCATCCTACTCTGGGTGAGCTCAGCTGAAAAGGGTGTTGGATTTTGGGATTAAAAAAGAGTTTTCATGTGGCACCTCTGTTATTTGAGATGGCTCTCTTAACCTCTCTCTTCTCTCTCTCTCTCTCTCTCTCTCTCTCTCTCTCTCTCTCTCTCTCTCTCTCTCTCTCTCTCTCTCTCTCTCTCTCTCTCTCTCTCTCTCTCTCTCTCTCTCTCTCTCTCTCTCTCTCTCTCTCTCTCTCTCTCTCTCTCTCTCTCTCTCTCTCTCTCTCTCTCTCTCTCTCTCTCTCTCTCTCTCTCTCTCTCCTTCTCCCAGGGCTTATTTCGGTGTCGTATGACGAATGGGACTACAGTTTGGAGGCTCGGGTGCGGGATGCAGTGGCTGTCATCGCCATGGCGACCTCCACCATGATGCTGGACCGGGGGCATCACACGCTGCTCAAGTCAGGCTGCAACGATACCCCTAACAAGAAGGGCTCCAAACAAAGCAACTCCAATGAAGTGCTCAAGTGAGTGCCCTAGATGTGGGGGTAGAAACATAGAGTGTAGTACGGTAGAGACTATAAGGGCGCTGCTGGCCTGCAAAACGACTAACCATCATCTAAAATGGACACTTACTTAACCAAACCCTTAACCCTGACCCTAACCAAATGTTAGCCAATTCTGAAATGAAATATTGGTTTGTCTGTCTGGAGCGTCCGTATAGCCTTTTCCATATAGTACACACACACCTAGACACACATACAATACCCATGCACGTACAGACACACACACACACACACACACACACACACACACACACACACACACACACACACACACACACACACACACACACACACACACACACACACACACACACACACACACACACACACACACACACACACACACACACACACACACACACACACACACACACACACACACCTTTGAGGAACATTGTCCTCTGTTTAGTCATCCCAGCAGAACCTGAAGAGGTGGATATGTGCAGTCTTTTACAACAGCCTTCGTCTTATCTTACCATTAACCACAATAATCATGAAAGAAAACATATTTTTCTTTCTTCATTTACTTGTTTTGTTATCTGACGCATTACAGTACAGAACATTACAGTACAGAACATTACAGTACAGAACATTACAGTACAGAACATTACAGTACGGAACATTACAGTACGGAACATTACAGTACAGAACATTACAGTACAGAACATTACAGTACAGAACATTACAGTACAGAACATTACAGTACGGAACATTACAGTACGGAACATTACAGTACAGAACATTACAGTACAGAACATTACAGTACAGAACATTACAGTACAGAACATTACAGTACAGAACATTACAGTATACTCAGTACATGAATAATTCATCTCCATTTAACTTCATCGGGCTTTGCTTTTAGTGCCTGCATTGTTCATATATTCTGTAACTAATTGAATGCTTGGGGACAAACGGATTAAATTAAAAGAGGTCCAAAGAACAGTAGGAGGTTAGGAGGTGTGTGTGTGTCTGTGTGTGTGTGTTTTGTGAGAGTGTGTGTTAGACTCCCTTCCTCTAGCACTGTTATTGGGGTACTGATTGAGTTTCATGTGCAGTCTAATACAGGTTGGGGATTATTAATGCTGCTCTTATTAGACAGTATATACTCGCACAAAAACCGTTAACCCTCTCAATCCTCCACGTTCCTTTTCTAAAAATAAACATAATTGTATTTGGAGTATGTGGGTTGTTGTTATTGTGTGTGTGTGTGTGTGTGTGTGTGTGTGTGCGTGCGTGCGTGCGTGCGTGCGTGCGTGCGTGCGTGTGTGCGTGCGATAAGCACCCTGTGTGGAGTATAACATTTTTGGGATGTTTATTTGTTTTCTTATCAGATGCAGTTATGCGTATATACGTCCCTCATCGCAACTTCCAAACAACAGGAACAAAATCACACAAACTCAAACCCATGAATATTTCAATCCCCAACAGAGTTCCTTCTCTGTCACTGAGACCCAGAGTTGGTAGTTAGGGCCTGGCATTCAATCTTCCTCCTGGAGTACACCTGGGACCCTTGTCAAAACACACACACACACACACACACACACACACACACACACACACACACACACACACACACACACACACACACACACACACACACACACACACACACACACACACACACACACACACACACACACACACACACACACACACACACACACACACACACACACACACACACGACCCTGGGGTGTTTCCACCCTAACCAACCTCATCCCTTCATCTCAGGGCTGAGCAGAGGTACAGAATGAGAGGTGATGGTGACCCTAATGCCTCCCCTAACTCCTGGAAAACCTACCCCCACAACCCCCCAGTAACAGACATTATGCCCTGTAGGCCCTATGTGCGTGACTCGGGAACATGGTGGATCCATGCCACCGGAGGATAGATAGTGTAATGCTAGATTTGCATGCCATGCTGTCAGACAGTGATGGACTACAGCAGGGGGGGCTCAGTGACTCACACTCTCTGTTTGGGGAGGAAGTGTGGTGTTGTGTCTATGTCTGTGTGTATGTCTGTGTATGTCTGTGTGTGCATGTGAGTGCGTGCGTGCCTGTGCATCACATTCTCTGCTTGTTTTGGGGGGCAGGTTGACCTCATGGGGATATAGCCTCTGACTGGAGGGTTCTCTCGTGTTACTCCCTCCCTGCCACTGAGGAGAGGACAGAACAGGAGGTATTGTGTAATGAGAAAATGTGCTGGAAGTGGTTTTGGATGATGAGCTGCTATGGGGCTTATTGGTGTGTATGGCTAGGGAAGCAGAGAGAGGGGAGAGGTGTGGGATGAGAAGAAGTGTGTATGTGTGTACATGTGGGGGAGGGGAGGAAGTGTGTAATTTTCTCTTATGCATACAGTACCAGTCACTTACTCATTCAAGGGTTCTTCTTTATTTAAAAAAAACTATTTTCTACATTGTAGAATAACAGCAAAGACATCAAAACTAAGAAATAACACATCGAATCATGCAGTGCCCAAAAAAAGAAATCAAAATATATTAAATATTTTAGATTGTTCAAAGTTGCCACCCTTTGCCTTGATGACAACTTTGTACACTCTTGGTATCTCTCAACCGTCTTCACCTGGAATGCTTTTCCAACAGTTTTGAAGGAGTTCCCACATGTGCTGAGCACTTGTTGGCTGCTTCTCCTTCACTCTGTGGTCCAACTCACCCCAAACCATCTCAATTGGGTTGAGGTCGGGTGATTGTGGAGGCCTGGTCATCTGATGCAGCACTCTATCACTCTTCTTCTTGGTCAAATACCCCTTACACAGCCTTGAGGTGTGTTGGGGCATTGTCCTGTTGAAAACAAATGATAGTCCCACTAAATGCAAACCAGATGGGATGGCGTATCGCTGTGGAATGCTGTGGTAGCCATGCTGGTTAAGAGTGCCTTGAATTCTAAATAAATCGCAGACAGTGTCACCATCAAAGCACCACCATCACACCTCCTCCTCCTCCATGCTTCACGGTGGGAACCATACATGCGGAGTTCATCCGTTCACCTACTCTGCGTCTCATGAAGACACAGCGGTTGTGTTATGCAGGTGAGTGAGGACCCAAAAGCGACTTAACAGAAACTGAGTTTATTAAAGTCCAAACAGAGATAACATAATCCTCAATCCTTTACAGGAAATGTCCAAACGGGGAAAACATAAATCCTCTAGTTGTTGAGGGGAATTGCAGGATAAGCGGCAACAGACTGCAGGTCCCTTCGGGTAGGCGCGGCCGTAGCGGACAGAGACACCTGCTCACACGCAGCATCTGAAGATAAGGCAAAACACGACAGGACGGAACAAGGACACAGCAAACAGCAAACAAGAATCCGACAAGGACAGAGGCAGAAACCGAGAGAGAAATAGAGACCTAATCAGAGGGCAAAATAGGGGACAGGTGTGAGAGAGTAAACGAGGTCGTTAGGAGAATGAGGAACAGCTGGGAGCAGGAACGGAATGATAGAGAGAGAGAGGGATAGAGAGAGGGAAAGAAACCTAATAAGACCAGCAGGGGGAAACGAATAGAAGAGAAAGCACAGGGACAAGACATGACAATATATGACAATACATGACAGGTTGGAACCAAAATCATAAAATTTCAGTCCTAAGGACAGATTTCCACCAGGCTAATGTCCATTGCTCGTGTTCTTTGGCCCAAGCAAGTCTCTTCTTATTGTTGTTGTCCTTTAGTTGTGGTTTCTTTGCAGAAATTCGATCATAAAGGCCTGATTCACACCAACTCATCTGAACAGTTGATGTTGAGATGTGTCTGTTACTTGAACTCTGTGAAGCATTTATTTGGGCTTCCATTTCTGAGACTGGTAACTGCAATGAACTTGTCTCTGCAGCAGAGGTAACTCCGGGTTTTCCTTTCCTGCAGCGGTCCTCATGAGAGCCAGTTTCATCATAGCATTTGATGGTTTTTGCGACTGCACTTGAAGAAACTTTCAAAATTCGTGAAGTTTTCCACATTGACTGACAATCATCTCTTAAAGCAATGATGGACTGTCATTTCTCTTTGCTCTTTTGAGCTGTTTTTGTCATAATATGGACTTGGTATTTTACTGTACATGGCTATCTTCTGTGCAACATATCTTCCCAGAATTCTCAACGTGCGTGTGGATCTACTTTCCAGGGGGGGGGGTCCTATCTCTACAAAGTGAAGACTGCACTCCTCGGTGGTTCCCCAGATATGGGACCGGATCAGCATGGCCAACATAGATCTTAAACATCGCAAGAAAATGCACATTGTTGTCTGTTCTTCTCAATGAGGGATCTGGGCGCTCCATTGGGAACAGATGTTTTGGCATATCAGTGGCCTCGTACCCTGCGCTATGCGTTTCCTACAATGCATCTGATTCAAGCCACCGTGGGGAGGGTCTTTCAGGAGGGTCTGTTGTTGATTGCTGTGTCTCCCCGTTGGCCCAGACAACCCTGGTTCCCAGTGATCATTCGCCTGTTGGGCTGGGACCCGTGGAGGGTTCCGTGTAGTCGGGATCTATTGTCCCAGACGCATGGGAGAGGTTGGCACCCACGACCACATGTATGGGATCAGTGGGTTTGGCCCTTGAAAGGTTGAATTTGACGGCTAGGGGTTTACCCTTGAACGTGATTACGACTGTACAGTTGGCGCGTCACACACTCTACGAGAGGGTTGTACACATATAAGTGGCGTACTTTGAGGGTTGGTGTCTGGTTACAGGAGTTTCTCCTTTTCAAAGCTCTTTGGTGGACATTTTGATGTTTTTAAGCAGGGCCTTTTTCACATTGGAGGTATATATGGCAGCCATCTTGGTGTGTCATGTAGAGATTGACAGCACTACCCAGTGGTCTCATCCTCTGGGGGTACGGTACCTGAAAGGCATGCGTTGGCTCAGACCAGTGTCTGAGCCTATGGCACCAATCTGGGACCTGGCTTTGGTCCTGGACTCTCTGTGTGAGCCTCCGTTTGAACCATTGAAGTCTGTTGACCTGCTATGTAGCGTGCATTTGCGCTTTACCAAGTCACAACAGGGGTTCTGTTGTTTTGGACATGCAGTTCCTTGTACGAGTTCTGATATTTCAGGCTTACAAGGTAAGTATTGTTCTTAGAACTGTGGGGTTTATGGACTGCAGTGGCAGCATGGCAGTGCACATAGCCAAGTTGCAGCAGGTTCTGGTTCCCTATATTCTTCACGGAGTCGTGGCTGAACGACAAAAAATATCAACATAAACCTGGCTAGTTATACGATGTACTGGTAGAAAAGAACAGCGGATACTGGGGAGGCGGTCTAAGTATTTTTGTAAACAACAGCTGGTGCATGATATCTAAGGAAGTCACAAGCCATTGCACGCCTGAGGTAGAGTTTCTCATGATAAGCTACAGACCACATTACCTACCGAGAGAGTTTTCATCTGTATTCTTTGTAGCTGTTTACATACCACCACAGTCAGAGGCTGGAACCAAGATAGCTGTATTCCGCCATAAGCAAACAAGAAAATGCTCACCCAGAGGCGTCGCTCCTAGTAGCCGAGGAAACTTAAATCAGTTTTACCTCATTTCTATCAACATGTTAAATGTGCAACCAGAGGGAAAATAACTATATACTCCACACACAGAGATGCATACAAAGCTCTCCCTCGCCCTCCATTCGGCAAATCGGACCATGATTCTATCCTCCTGATTCCTGCTTACAAGCAAAAATTAAAGCAGGAAGCACCAGTGACTAGATCAATAAAAAAGTGGTCAGATGAAGCACATGCTAAGCTACAGGACTGTTTTGCAAGCACAGACTGGAATATGCTCCGGGATTCCTCCAATGGCATTGAGCAGTACACCACATCTGTCATTGGCTTCATCAGTAAGTGCATCGATGACCTCATCCCCACTGTGACTGTAAGTACATACAGGTCACCAAACGGACATTGAATTATTTCTCATAAATTACGATAGATAAATGGCTGGTTCTTTTTTTCCTTAGACGTGTAGGTTTTTGTACTTTAACGTGAAGTGGTCAAATTAGCTCTGGATTACCGTTTTTTTTACTTTAATCCCAGAAAATGGGCCTCAAACTCTAAAAGCATTGAGGCCTCGACGCTATCTTGTTTCTGGGCTAAGAAAGACAATTTGGCCAAACCTATGCTCACCAAGTTTCATCTTCAAAGTCTTTTCCTTTTAGGAGAAATGCCCATGTCCATTTGGTGATGTTTTATTCATTTGCAATAAGCAGCCAGTCACCATCTGGTGGAATTATCCAGTACAGCAGAAAAATGACCCAACATTTAAAATGTTATAAAACGGAAACCAAATGTCCGAGAGACTTTATTCGATGACTTCCCGGAAGACCGAGCCCTGAGGCACAACCTGAGGTCATCGGCCTATTTTAATAACACTCACGGACGTGTTGTAAGGGACCGTACATTTGCAATATGGAGATTCTCATCAACCATTTGGGTAATGCCACTCGCGTCCATTATGTAGTTTAGGGGCTCGTAAGTAAGCATTTCACTGTAAGTTCTACACCTGTTGTATTTGGCGCATGTGACTAATACAATTTGATTTGATCTTGATTTGATCTATATGGGGCTCTGACATCTCAGGCCTCATGAGGCTCTGACAGTTCAGGCTTCTCGGGTAAGTATTTGGGAAAAAGGTGGCTTCTATAACCCCTTTTTTGGAGCCGGTGGAACCTGTGTGTGCTTGGCCTACCGTTGTTATGCAGGTGAATGAGGACCCAAAAGCGACTTGGCGAAAACAGAGTCTTTAATCCAGTAAAGGAAATATGCAATACTCCTAGACATATCGGAGCGGTAAATAAAGCATAAAAAACAATTCCACTCGTAATGACGAGAACAGACTGGAGACTCGATCATAAACTGTAGGTTGCCTCGGGAAGGCACTTGACCGTAGCAGACTCAGACACCTGCTCACCACGCAGCATCTGAGGGAAACACGACACGACAGGGCGATACAAAGACACAGCACGGTGAACAATATACAAGGATCCGACAGGACAGAAACGGAAAACAAGGGGAGAAATAGGGACTCTAATCAGGGGAAAAGATAGGGAACAGGTGTGGAAAGATTAAATGATTGATTAGGGGAATAGGAACAGCTGGGAGCAGGAACGGAACGATAGAGAGAAGAGAGAGAGGGAGGGAGAGAGAAAAAAGGGAACGAACCTAAAAAGACCAGCAGGGGGAAAACGAACAGAAGGAAAAGCAAAATGACAAGACAATATAAGACAAAACATGACAACCGTGGGCCTCCTAGTTTGGTACACTCTTAGCCGGCTTCGGGTGTGATTGTATGTCCACATAGTATGTTATACCAAGTGACCGACTGAAAATAAACGTGCAGTTATGAATATAACTACTGTTCCCTGAAGGAGGGAACTAGGCATAACATATTTTGCCTCCACGCTGTTAAGGGGTTTGGGCTCGCTGAAGATCAGTACTGAATTGAGGAATTTAATACGAGCCCTGGGTGTGACGCGGATCCTGTGTTCTGCCTTACAAACAGGACAACGGAATGGATCGCATGCAGCGACCCAAGGAAACGACTCCGAAAAAGAGGGAAACGAGGCGGTGTTCTGGTCAGACTCCGAAAAAGGGCACATCGCGCACCACTCCCCAGCATTCTTCTTGCCAATGTCCAGTCTCTTGACAACAAGGTTGACGAAATCCGAGCAAGGGTGGCATTCCAGAGGGACATCAGAGACTGCAACGTTCTCTGCTTCACGGAAACATGGCTTACTGGGAAGACGCTATCCGATGCGGTGCAGTCAACGGGTTTCTCCACGCATCGCGCCGACAGAAACAAACATCTCTCTGGTAAGAAGAGTGGCGGGGGCGTATGCCTCATGACTAACGGGACATGGTGTGATGAAGGAAACATACAGGAACTCAAATCCTTCTGTTCACCTGATTTAGAATTCCTCACAATCAAATGTAGACCGCATTACCTTCCAAGAGAATTCTCTTCGATTATAATCACAGCCGTATATATCCCCCCCCAAGCAGACACATCGATGGCTCTGAACAAACTTTATTTAACTCTTTGCAAACTGGAAACCATTTATCCGGAGGCTGCATTCATTGTAGCTGGGGATTTTAACAAAGCTAATCTGAAAACAAGACTCCCTAAATTTTATCAGCATATCGATTACGCAACCAGGGGTGGTAAAACCTTGGATCATTGTTACTCTAACTTCCGCGACGCATATAAGGCCCTGCCCCGCCCCCCTTTCGGAAAAGCTGACCACGACTCCATTTGGCTGATCCCTGCCTATAGGCAGAAGCTAAAACAAGAGGCTCCCACGCTGAGGTCTGTCCAACGCTGGTCCGACCAAGCTGACTCTACACTCCAAGACTGCTTCCATCACGTGGACTGGGACATGTTTCGTATTGCATCAGATGAAAATATTGACGAATACGCTGATTCGGTGTGCGAGTTCATTACAACGTGCGTCGAAGATGTCGTTCCCATAGCAACGATAAAAACATTCCCAAACCAGAAACCGTGGATTGATGGCAGCATTCGCGTGAAACTGAAAGCGCGAACCACTGCTTTTAATCAGGGCAAGGTGTCTGGTAACATGTCCGAATATAAACAATGCAGCTATTCCCTCCGCAAGGCTATTAAACAAGCTAAGCGTCAGTACAGAGACAAAGTGGAATCTCAATTCAATGGCTCAGACACAAGAGGCATGTGGCAGGGTCTACAGTCAATCACGGACTACAAGAAGAAACCCAGCCCAGTCACGGACCAGGATGTCTTGCTCCCAGGCAGACTAAATAACTTTTTTGCCCGCTTTGAGGACAATACAGTGCCACTGACACGGCCTGCAACGAAAACATGCGGTCTCTCCTTCACTGCAGCCGAGGTGAGTAAGACATTTAAACGTGTTAACCCTCGCAAGGCTGCAGGCCCAGACGGCATCCCCAGCCGCGCCCTCAGAGCATGCGCAGACCAGCTGGCCGGTGTGTTTACGGACATATTCAATCAATCCCTATACCAGTCTGCTGTTCCCACATGCTTCAAGAGGGCCACCATTGTTCCTGTTCCCAAGAAAGCTAAGGTAACTGAGCTAAATGACTACCGCCCCGTAGCACTCACTTCCGTCATCATGAAGTGCTTTGAGAGACTAGTCAAGGACCATATCACCTCCACCCTACCTGACACCCTAGACCCACTCCAATTTGCTTACCGCCCAAATAGGTCCACAGACAATGCAATCTCAACCACACTGCACACTGCCCTAACCCACCTGGACAAGAGGAATACCTATGTGAGAATGCTGTTCATCGACTACAGCTCGGCATTCAACACCCTAGTACCCTCCAAGCTCGTCATCAAGCTCGAGACCCTGGGTCTCGACCCCGCCCTGTGCAACTGGGAACTGGACTTCCTGATGGGCCGCCCCCAGGTGGTGAGGGTAGGCAACAACATCTCCTCCCCGCTGATCCTCAACACGGTGGCCCCACAAGGGTGCGTTCTGAGCCCTCTCCTGTACTCCCTGTTCACCCACGACTGCGTGGCCACGCACTCCTCCAACTCAATCATCAAGTTTGCGGACGACACAACAGTGGTAGGCTTGATTACCAACAACGACGAGACGGCCTACAGGGAGGAGGTGAGGGCCCTCGGAGTGTGGTGTCAGGAAAATAACCTCACACTCAACGTCAACAAAACTAAGGAGATGATTGTGGACTTCAGGAAACAGCAGAGGGAACACCCCCCTATCCACATCGATGGAACAGTAGTGGAGAGGGTAGCAAGTTTTAAGTTCCTCGGCATACACATCACAGACAAACTGAATTGGTCCACTCACACTGACAGCGTCGTGAAGAAGGCGCAGCAGCGCCTCTTCAACCTCAGGAGGCTGAAGAAATTCGGCTTGTCACCAAAAGCACTCACAAACTTCTACAGATGCACAATCGAGAGCATCCTGGCGGGCTGTATCACCGCCTGGTACGGCAACTGCTCCGCCCTCAACCGCAAGGCTCTCCAGAGGGTAGTGAGGTCTGCACAACGCATCACCGGGGGAAAACTACCTGCCCTCCAGGACACCTACACCACCCGATGTTACAGGAAGGCCATAAAGATCATCAAGGACATCAACCACCCGAACCACTGCCTGTTCACCCCGCTCTCATACAGAAGGCGAGGTCAGTACAGGTGCATCAAAGCTGGGACCGAGAGACTGAAAATCAGCTTCTATCTCAAGGCCATCAGACTGTTAAACAGCCACCACTAACATTGAGTGGCTGCTGCCAACACACTGTCATTGACACTGACCCAACTCCAGCCACTTTAATAATGGGAATTGATGGGAAATGATGTAAATATATCACTAGCCACTTTAAACAATGCTACCTTATATAATGTTACTTACCGTACATTATTCATCTCATATGCATATGTATATACTGTACTCTACATCATCGACTGCATCCTTATGTAATACATGTATCAATAGCCACTTTAACTATGCCACTTTGTTTACTTTGTCTACATACTCATCTCATATGTATATACTGTACTCGATACCATCTACTGTATGCTGCTCTGTACCATCACTCATTCATATATCCTTATGTACATATTCCTTATCCCCTTACACTGTGTATAAGACAGTAGTTTTGGAATTGTTAGTTAGATTACTTGTTGGTTATCACTGCATTGTCGGAACTAGAAGCACAAGCATTTCGCTACACTCGCATTAACATCTGCTAACCATGTGTATGTGACAAATAAAATTTGATTTGATTTGATTGGCTCTTTGGGTGTGATTTCAGTTCTTCAGGTGAATATGACTGGTCGTTGACTCTCCATAGTATGTTATACCTCGTCCCTCCTTCAGGGAACAATATTTATAGTCATACATGTACGTTTCCTTTCCGTCGGTCACTCAGTATAACATATTACATCCTTTCAAGTGAGCTTTGTGAGGATCGACGCAGGAGATGAGAAGCAAGTATAGGAGTGAAGGTTTAATATAGACAGACAAGCAATGGAACAAGAACACCATCTGGGCATAAACACAACGCCACAACCAATGCTACTACAAGGAACAACACAGAGGAGCAGCTGTATATGCAGGGGCAATCAACAAAGTGAGGGAGTCCAGGTGAATCCAATGAGCGCTGCTGTGCGTCATGATGGTGACTGGTGCGTGTAAAGAAGGGTAGCCTGGTGCCCTCGAGCTCCACGGAGGGGGGCGGGAGCAGGCGTGACAACCTTAGTATCTAGACATTGTGTTTCTATTCCTGTGCTACACACACACACACACACAAAATCTCTGTACTTCACTCTACTGTAAAGTATGTGGTGCCCACGGTGGTCTAACACTCCTGCAGGTCTCTCATGCGTGTGGTACGTCTGGCATGTTTTTCTCATCCTATTTCACCGATAAAGTGGTTTTACCTCAGGCTGATTCAGGCAAAGACTGCATCATAAAAGCTCTAAATGGCTGCCACACACACACACACACACACACACACACACACACACACACACACACACACACACACACACACACACACACACACACACACACACACACACACACACACACACACACACACACACACACACACACACACACACACACACACACACACACACACACACACACACACACACACACACACACACACACACACACACACACACACACGGGACCCTGCCATTGAGGGCGGCTGTGGTGTTTACACCCTAGCCAACCAATCTCATCTCTTCATCTCAGGGCTGAGTGGAGGTAAAGAATAAGAGAATACAGCCATCATTTTGTTGGCTAATAAATCATTGTCCTTTTTATTGGGGTAGAGATGTATTTAGTGGACTATTTCATTGTGCTTTTGGGCTATTGAGTTAAAATGTCCTCTCCTTTTGAAAAAATCCTATAGAACTGGATGAGAGAACCCATCCCTATTTTTCTGTCTCTCGCTTTTGTGGTTTCGCTTTTGTGGTTTCTATCTTTCCTTTAAAATTTTCACTCTTTTATGTTACCCTTTATCACCTTTTCAGTCTATCTCTTTGTCCGTTTCCTCTACCTCATTCCCACTTTTTAGTCTCTCTCTTTGTCCGTTTCCTCTACCTCATTCCCACTTTCCAATCTCTCTCTTTGTCCGTTTCCTCTACCTCATTCCCACTTTCCAATCTGTCTCTTTGTCCGTTTCCTCTACCTCATTCCCACTTTCCAATCTCTCTCTTTGTCCGTTTCCTCTACCTCATTCCCACTTTTCAGTCTCTCTCTCTTTGTCCGTTTCCTCTACCTCATTCCCACTTTCCAGTCTCTCTCTTTGTCCGTTTCCTCTACCTCATTCCCACTTTGCAATCTCTCTTTCTTTCATTCACTCCCGTTTCCTCCCCCTTTCTTCCTGCTTCTCATTATCAGCAACGTTCGCTCCTCTGCTCGTATGCAGTCCATTCCTGCCAAAAAGCTCTTTCAATTAGCTGAAGTTGAATCGGAAGGCCCTCCATTCCACTCCTCTCTCTCCCTCTAGAAAGCATTGTGTGTGTGGAAGGCAGCAGCCAGCAAGCACCTCCTCTTCCCTGACACTCTCCCTATCAGACTAGTTATCTCCTATCATTCAACTCTACTACACACGGCTACTCTGTCTTTGTTTCTCTCTCTGTCTCTCTCAATTCAGTTCAATTCAAAGGGCTTTATTGGCATGGGAAACATCTGTCTCTCGCTCTCTCTCTGTCACTATATTTCTCTCTCTCTCTGCCTCTCTCTTAACCTCTCTCTGCCTCTCTCATAACCTCTTTCTGTTTCCCTCTCTCTGTCTCGGTCTCTCACAACCTCTCTCTCTCTCCCTTTCTGCTCTCTCTCCTTCTCCAAACAATTAGTCCATATTTACTATATAGACGCGAAGTATCATTCATATATAAACATGAATTAATGTCTCTCTGTGTCTTTCTTATTAATGACTCATTCATACACCACGAGCCATTGGAACAACCAATCGGTAGTCCATTACAGTCCCTTAATTATTTAAATGCTCAGTCTGTCGGATCAATGCACACAGATCCATAACCTTGGCATGTTGACAATATGCTGTTTGTGTGAGGCAATGCATTTAGAATACGTCATTGTCCACAATATCTAATACTTGAGTAGGGGACGCATCTTAATAACGCTGCATGTCAACACATTGTGTGCTGTTGTTCATCATTCAAGTTGACATGTTGACAAATAGCCGCGTGGAGTCTTTCAGTACCTTAGCCAGTTCCTTGAAGCCTCACAAATAGCTTCAGGTACTATGGGTTGCGTTCATTAGGAAGAAAATGGAGTGAAACGGAGAGGTACTACTTAAACATTTCCTATAAAGGAAATGCTTGTGTTCTGTTGCAAAACGTTTCTCTACTGTGTGCCCTACTTCTGACCACGACCCAGCTGAAGCTACAGTGTTACTATCCCCTTGATAGGAAGGTACCAACCTGTAAAACATGAGAGACTCGTGTCTCCCCATACAACCTGAAGGAAGAGTCTATTGCTGTTGATAAGCCCCGTCTCACAAAGTGTCCCAAATGGCACCCTATTCATTTGACATCTGACCAGAGCCCTGGTCAAATGTAGTGCACTACTGTATGTAGGGAATAGGATGCCGTTTGGTAGGCAAGAGAATCTTCCTCCAAATCCACTCGGCTACCCAGGAATGACATGTCTGTCCGTCAATCCTTTGTCTGCGCCCCAAATTGTACTCTGTTCTCTATATAGTGCACTACTTTAGACCAGAGGCCTATGGGAAGATTGTGCTATTTGGGATGGAGACTCTCACAGCGCGACTCTCCACACCATCGGATCGTGTGAACAAGAGATGCTTTCAGAGTGTGATACTGATCAGATATTGTCAGTCTGTCTGAGTTACTGTATAGGCTAGAAAATCCTATGTGTTTATTTCCTTATTCGCAGTATAACTTTACCTCTCTCTCTCTCTCTCTCTCTCTCTCTCTCTCTCTCTCTCTCTCTCTCTCTCTCTCTCTCTCTCTCTCTCTCTCTCTCTCTGTCTCTCTCTCTCTCTCTGTATTTCTTGGTTGAACAGTTGGTAAGCGAGAGGCATAATGCTAGCGGCTGCGTACTGTATGTCAATGATAAAGCATTAGGTTTTGTTGGCTCCAGTCGATTGTGTCTTTGTTTGTCTTCATCTTGGGGGAATTCAGACATGGGGACACATCACATGACGCATAACAGCTACATCAATACTGCACGGCTACAAAATGACAAATGGCACTGCCTGGTACAGTTATATTCCCAGCTTGCATCAATATATTTATCTCTCCATTTAATGTAGGGCTGGATGGAACCATTGATATAGACTCAAGTGTCTCTACTCTGCTCCTCGTAAGTGAGACTGTCGAAAGAATTGAGAGACAGAAAGAGAGGAGTTCAAATTTGATCGGTCACGTACACATGGTTAGCAGATGTTATTGCGAGTGTAGTGAAATGCTTGTGCTTCTAGTCCCGACAATGCAGTAATAACCAACGAGTAATCTAACATTTCCACAACAACTACCTAATACACACAAATCTAAGTAAAGGAATGGAATAAGAATATATACATATAAATATATGGATGAGCAACGACAGAGCAGCATAGACAAGATGCAATAGATGGTATAAAATACAGTATATACATATGAGATGAGTAATGCAAATATGTAAACATTATTAAGGTGGCATTGTTAAAGTGACTAGTGATCCATTTATTAAAGTGGCCAATGATTTCAAGTCTGTATATAGGCAGCAGCATCTCTGTGTTAGTGATGGCTGTTTAACAGTCTGATGGCCTTGAGACTGAAGCTGTTTTTCAGTCTCTCGGTCCCAGCTGTGATGCACCTGTACTGACATCGCCTTCTGGATGATAGCGGGGTGAACAGGCAGTGGCTCGGTTGGTTGTTGTCCTTGATGATCTTTTTGGCCTTCCTGTGACATCGGGTGCTGTAGGTGTCCTGGAGGGCAGGTAGTTTGCCCCCGGTGATGCGTTTTGCAGACCGCACCACCCTCTGGAGAGCCTTGCGGTTGTGGGCGGTGCAGTTGCCGTGCCAGGCGGTGATACAGCCCGACAGGATGCTCTCAATTTTGCATCTGTAACGGCTTGGGTGGTAGACTTGGTAAAAAAGAAAAGAAAAGATGCCCCCTATCTCACTCTTTCGTTCTCTCTTTCTGTCTCTCTCTCTTATCTCTCTTTCTCTGTCATCCCCCACTCTCTCGGGTGAGATGACTGTTCTCATGGCAACGCAGCAGATTGCTTCAAAATCGCTGTGGTTGTTGGGCGCCATGGCAACATATTACATATGACGGGGAGTCTTCCTCTGTTGGGGCTTCTGTTAACAATCATACATATCACCCATGGTGACTGACACACGTCTCAGTCAGCACAGTTCAGGAGAGTGCCACACTCCACGCACACCTGCACTTGAACACGGTCAGCTTGGTTAACATGGATGGCAACAAGTGGGTGTTCCTTTGGGTGGCATTGTATTTTTCGGTTTCCTAATTGAAATTCTAATGTTAGGCACCTACTGCTAATCCCGTGTTGCATGCGCTTTACAGTAGTACAGTACCACACGTTACGTGGCAGACATTTTCAGGGATTGGATGCGTACAGCGCTTCGAAGGCGTGTTAGATTCAGTCAAATACAGACTGCGTAGTGACAAGTTGTAGTAGGACAGACAGATCTCGCTTTGTCATCTTCATCACCATCTGTCCATTGTTCTTCCCCCTCATTGTTGAAATGATCTGGTGCCCTCCCTCCCTCTCTGTTACTGCCAGTTAGCTGTCTCAGGAATCTCATTAAGCACACATTTAACTCCGCACGTTGCTGCCCTCCCTCTCTCTCTGTCTCATTTATAGAGTATGTATTTATTTCCTGGACTAGAATTGTTTCGGAGGCTGGCAGAGCGTTGCCATGGAGACGGCGGCCGTATCCGCAGCAACCAACACACCAGAAAGGAGAGCGAGCAAAAGAGAGAGAGAGAGAAAGGCGAGGGTGGCAGGTCACGGGTGGGGGAGAATGAGTTGAGTTTATCTGGCAGTGGCACGCACTTGTCAACACACATAGTACATACTGATACTTATTCACACAAGCACTTTATACATTATGACTCTCTCTCTCTCTCTATTCTCGCTCTCCCTCTTACTCTCTACTCTACTCTCTCTCCCGCTTTCTCTACACTGGATTTCTATTCCCTCTTCCCATTCTTACTACTCTCTACTCTCCTCTCTCTCTACTCTCCTCTCTCTCTACTCTCCTCTTTCTCTCTCCCTTCACGCTCTCTCTCTCTCTCTATTCTCCCTCACTACTCTCTCCTCTACTCTCTCTCTCTATTCTCCCTCACTACTCTCTCCTCTACTCTCTCTCTCTCTCTATTCTCCCTCACTACTCTCTCCTCTACTCTCTCTCTCCCCACTCTCTTTTCTCTCTCCCTCTCTCTCTCTCTCTCTCTCTACTCTCCTCTTTCTCTCTCCCTCTCTCTCTCTCTCTCTCTATTCTCCCTCACTACTCTCTCCTCTACTCTCTCTCTCTCTATTCTCCCTCACTACTCTCTCCTCTACTCTCTCTCTCTCTATTCTCCCTCACTACTCTCTCCTCTACTCTCTCTCTCTCTATTCTCCCTCACTACTCTCTCCTCTACTCTCTCTCTCTCTATTCTCCCTCACTACTCTCTCCTCTACTCTCTCTCTCTCTCTATTCTCCCTCACTACTCTCTCCTCTACTCTCTCTCTCTCTATTCTCCCTCACTACTCTCTCTCTACTCTCTCTCTCTCTATTCTCCCTCACTACTCTCTCCTCTACTCTCTCTCTCTATTCTCCCTCACTACTCTCTCCTCTACTCTCTCTCTCTCTATTCTCCCTCACTACTCTCTCCTCTACTCTCTCTCTCTATTCTCCCTCACTACTCTCTCCTCTACTCTCTCTCTCTCTATTCTCCCTCACTACTCTCTCCTCTACTCTCTTTCTCTCTATTCTCCCTCACTACTCTCTCTCTACTATTCTCCCTCACTACTCTCTCCTCTACTCTCTCTCTCTATTCTCCCTCACTACTCTCTCCTCTCTCTCTCTCTCTATTCTCCCTCACTACTCTCTCCTCTACTCTCTCTCTCTATTCTCCTCACTCTCTCTCTCTCTCTCTCTCTCTCTCTATTCTCCCTCACTACTCTCTCCTCTACTCTCTCTCTATTCTCCCTCACTACTCTCTCCTCTACTCTCTCTCTCTCTATTCTCCCTCACTACTCTCTCCTCTACTCTCTCTCTCTCTATTCTCCCTCACTACTCTCTCCTCTACTCTCTCTCTCTCTATTCTCCCTCACTACTCTCTCCTCTACTCTCTCTCTCTATTCTCCCTCACTACTCTCTCTCTCTATTCTCCTCACTACTCTCTCCTCTACTCTCTCTCTCTATTCTCCTCACTACTCTCTCCTCTACTCTCTCTCTCTATTCTCCCTCACTACTCTCTCCTCTACTCTCTCTCTCTATTCTCCCTCACTACTCTCTCTCTCTCTCTCTCTCCCACTCTCTTTTCTCTCTCCCTCTTTCTCTGTACTCTCTCGCTCTACTCAACTCTACTCTCTCTCTCTCTATTCTCCCTCACTACTCTCTCCTCTACTCTCTCTCTCTCTATTCTCCCTCACTACTCTCTCCTCTACTCTCTCTCTCTCTATTCTCCCTCACTACTCTCTCCTCTACTCTCTCTCTCTCTATTCTCCCTCACTACTCTCTCCTCTACTCTCTCTCTCTATTCTCCCTCACTACTCTCTCCTCTACTCTCTCTCTCTCTATTCTCCCTCACTACTCTCTCTGAACTCTACTCTCTCTCTCTCTATTCTCCCTCAATCTCCTCTACTCTCTCTCTCTATTCTCCCTCACTACTCTCTCCTCTACTCTCTCTCTCTCTATTCTCCCTCACTACTCTCTCCTCTACTCTCTCTCTCTCTATTCTCCCTCAACTCTCTCCTCTCTAACTCTCTCTCTATTCTCCCTCACTACTCTCTCCTCTAATTCTCCCTCACTACTCTCTCCTCTACTCTCTCTCTATTCTCCCTCACTACTCTCTCAATCTCTCTCTCTATTCTCCCTCACTACTCTCTCCTCTACTCTCTCTCTCTCTATTCTCCCTCACTACTCTCTCCTCTACTCTCTCTCTCTATTCTCCCTCACTACTCTCTCCTCTACTCTCTCTCTCTATTCTCCCTCACTACTCTCTCTCTCTATTCTCCCTCACTACTCTCTCCTCTACTCTCTCTCTCTATTCTCCCTCACTACTCTCTCCTCTACTCTCTCTCTCTATTCTCCCTCACTACTCTCTCCTCTACTCCTCTCTCTAAACTCTCTCCCTCTATCTTTCTCTATTCTCCCTCACTACTCTCTCCTCTACTCATTCTTCAAATATTCTCCCTCACTACTCTCTCCTCTAACTACTCTCTCCTCTACTCTCTCTCTCTCTATTCTCCCTCACTACTCTCTCCTCTACTCTCTCTCTCTCTATTCTCCCTCACTACTCTCTCCTCTACTCTCTCTCTCTCTATTCTCCCTCACTACTCTCTCCTCTACTCTCTCTCTCTCTATTCTCCCTCACTACTCTCTCCTCTACTCTCTCTCTCTATTCTCCCTCACTACTCTCTCCTCTACTCTCTCTCTCTCTATTCTCCCTCACTACTCTCTCCTCTACTCTCTCTCTCTATTCTCCCTCACTACTCTCTCCTCTACTCTCTCTCTCTCTATTCTCCCTCACTACTCTCTCCTCTACTCTCTCTCTCTCTATTCTCCCTCACTACTCTCTCCTCTACTCTCTCTCTCTCTATTCTCCCTCACTACTCTCTCCTCTACTCTCTCTCTCTCTATTCTCCCTCACTACTCTCTCCTGACTCTCTCTCTCTCTCTCTATTCTCCCTCACTACTCTCTCCTCTACTCTGATTCTCCCTCACTACTCTCTCCTCTACTCTCTCTCTCTCTATTCTCCCTCACTACTCTCTCCTCTACTCTCTCTCTCTCTATTCTCCCTCACTACTCTCTCCTCTACTCTCTCTCTCCCCACTCTCTTTTCTCTCTCCCTCTTTCTCTGTACTCTCTCGCTCTACTCAACTCTACTCTCTCTCCCCCTATTTCTCTCTACTCTTTCTACTCTCTCTTCTTTATCTCTCTCTCTTTTCTCTCTCTCTCTGTCAGAAGTGTGTGTTACAGACTCTCAAAGTGGATCAGCTATGCTATGGTAGCTTAACTTGTTCTGAACTGACTCGCCTAGTTAAATACAGGTCAACAAAAACTGACCAAGCAACCTCAGGAACATTAACATACAATAACTCAGGTTCAGGTTCTCAAATTCAATACCTTCATGTCTTCTGTGCATTTGTGTGTGTTTCTGCAACCATGCTATCATTTCCACTGTGTACATTAGGGTTTGCAGTTGATTTAGAACCGAAAATATGCGGTTGGGTCATTCCACCAATTCGTTGCCTTTTGAGAAGTTTAACTTAGTCCCCCAAAAACATTTTAACATAAAGAGCACATGTTCAAATAAAGAAAAATGACCGTAACAGGGTTGACCAAAACAGGGTTGACCGTAACAGGGTTGACCGTAACAGGGGTTGACCGTAACAGGGGTTGACCGTAACAGGGGTTGACCGTAACAGGGGTTGACCGTAACAGGGTTGACCGTAACAGGGTTGACCGTAACAGGGTTGATGATTTCATTTGAAATCAGCCATAAATCCCCTTGTGATGTGGAATGGAAGCTTGTTATGTGCATCAGGGAGTGGCAACTGAACGCAAGCTTCACAAAATAATAGAAAGTGTTAAACATTTCTAGCCTGTTCATCTATGGGTAACAGGTTAATGCTCAACCCGCTCAATTTTCCAACACAAAACACCAAACATGATTGGACTATTAGATGATTAATGTTTCTTTAGAATATTGTTTTCACAAAGCAATAGTTTCAGCGTGCGTAAAGGCCCCGACGTAAATGAATCAATAGTTTCAGCGTGCGTAAAGGCCCCGACATAAATGAATCAATAGTTTCAGCGTGCGTAAAGGCCCCGACGTAAATGAATCAATAGTTTCAGCGTGCGTAAAGGCCCCGACGTAAATGAATCAATAGTTTCAGCGTGCGTAAAGGCCCCGACGTAAATGAATCACTAGTTTCAGCGTGCGTAAAGGCCCCGACGTAAATGAATCAATAGTTTCAGCGTGCGTAAAGGCCCCGACGTAAATGAATCAATAGTTTCAGCGTGCGTAAAGGCCCCGACGTAAATGAATCAATAGTTTCAGCGTGCGTAAAGGCCCCGACGTAAATGAATCAATAGTTTCAGCGTGCGTAAAAGGCCCCGACGTAAATGATTCAATAGTTTCAGCGTGCGTAAAGGCCCCGACGTAAATGAATCAATAGTTTCAGCGTGCGTAAAAGGCCCCGGCGTAAATGAATCAATAGTTTCGGCGTGCGTAAAAGGCCCCGACGTAAATGAATCAATAGTTTCAGCGTGCGTAAAAGGCCCCGACGTAAATGAATCAATAGTTTCAGCGTGCGTAAAAGGTCCCGACGTAAATGAATCACTAGTTTCAGCGTGCGTAAAGGCCCCGACGTAAATGAATCACTAGTTTCAGAGTGCGTAAAGGCCCCGACGTAAATGAATCACTAGTTTCAGCGTGCGTAAAGGCCCCGACGTAAATGAATCAATAGTTTCAGCGTGCGTAAAGGCCCCGACGTAAATGAATCACTAGTTTCAGAGTGCGTAAAGGCCCCGACGTAAATGAATCAATAGTTTCAGCGTGCGTAAAAGGCCCCGGCGTAAATGAATCAATAGTTTCGGCGTGCGTAAAAGGCCCCGACGTAAATGAATCAATAGTTTCAGCGTGCGTAAAAGGCCCCGACGTAAATGAATCAATAGTTTCAGCGTGCGTAAAAGGTCCCGACGTAAATGAATCACTAGTTTCAGCGTGCGTAAAATCACTAGGCCCCCCCGACGTAAATGAATCACTAGTTTCAGAGTGCGTAAAGGCCCCGACGTAAATGAATCACTAGTTTCAGCGTGCGTAAAGGCCCCGACGTAAATGAATCAATAGTTTCAGCGTGCGTAAAGGCCCCGACGTAAATGAATCACTAGTTTCAGAGTGCGTAAAGGCCCCGACGTAAATGAATCAATAGTTTCAGCGTGCGTAAAGGCCCCGACGTAAATGAATCACTAGTTTCAGCGTGCGTAAAGGCCCCGACGTAAATGAATCAATAGTTTCAGCGTGCGTAAAGGCCCCGACGTAAATGAATCAATAGTTTCAGCGTGCGTAAAAGGCCCCGACGTAAATGAATCAATAGTTTCGGCGTGCGTAAAAGGCCCCGACGTAAATGAATCAATAGTTTCAGCGTGCATAAAAGGCCCCGACGTAAATGAATCAATAGTTTCAGCGTGCGTAAAGGCCCCGACGTAAATGAATCACTAGTTTCAGCGTGCGTAAAGGCCCCGACGTAAATGAATCACTAGTTTCAGCGTGCGTAAAGGCCCCGACGTAAATGAATCACTAGTTTCAGCGTGCGTAAAGGCCCCGACGTAAATGAATCAATAGTTTCAGAGTGCGTAAAGGCCCCGACGTAAATGAATCAATAGTTTCAGCGTGCGTAAAGGCCTTATTGATTTCTCCATGTGGTCTATATTAAAAAGGGCACTTCATTTAATAGAACAGCCTTTTAAAATGAAATATTGACGCACAGTTTCTGCTTAAAATGTCAAAGGGACGCAAAGACAATCTTTTGTGGAACTGTAAGAGTTCCTTTTGATTTTAGTCAAATGTATGAATGTTACTGTAGTGTGAAACCAGAGTGTGTCATACAGTATATTTGAGTGTTTAGTGGGAAACACTTTACATCCAGTTACTCTTATTATAGCAGTAACAATATTGTGAGGTTTCTTGCCCATAGGTATCAGTCAAGTCATTGTTTTTGTTTGAGTTACGGACTGCAGCTTTAAGACATTCTTTTAACCCGTGTTGTAATGGTGTAATAACTGTAGTAACATTGTTTCCTCGCAGGTATCTGATGAATGTGACGTTCGAGGGACGTAACCTGTCGTTCAGTGAGGATGGATACCAGATGCATCCCAAACTGGTCATCACCCTGCTAGACAAGCAGAGACGCTGGGACAAGGTGAGTATCTCTCATCTTCCTCTCCTTCTCTTTCCATGTCTCTCTCTCATTCTCTCCCTTTCTCTGGTTTCTTTCTTTGATTTCTCTCACACCCTTTTTCTTCCTCTCTCTCTCTTTCTCTCTCTCTCGCTATGTTTATTTCACTTTCTCTTCCTTACTCTCTTTCTCTCTCTTCCTTTCTCTCTCTTCCTTTCTCTTTCTTCTTTCTCTTTTTCTTCATCCTCTCTCTCTTTCTCTCTCTTCCTTTCTCTTTCTTCTTTCTCTTTCTCTTCATCCTCTCTCTCTTTCTCTCTCTTCCTTTCTCTTTCTTCTTTCTCTTTCTCTTCATCCTCTCTCTCTTTCTCTCTCTTCCTTTCTTTCTTCTTTCTCTTTCTCTTCATCCTCTCTTCCTTTCTCTTTCTTCTTTCTCTTTCTCTTCATCCTCTCTCTCTTTCTCTCTCTTCCTTTCTTTCTTCTTTCTCTTTCTCTTCATCCTCTCTTCCTTTCTCTTTCTTCTTTCTCTTTCTCTTCATCCTCTCTCTCTTTCTCTCTCTTCCTTTCTCTTTCTTCTTTCTCTTTCTCTTCATCCTCTCTCTATTTCTCTCTCTTCCTTTATCTTTCACTTTCTCTTTCTCTTCATCCTCTCTCTCTTTCTCTTTCTTTTCATCCTCTCTCTCTTTCTCTCTCTTCCTTTCTCTTTCTCTCTCTTCCTTTCTCTTTCTTCTTTCTCTTTCTCTTCACCCTCTCTCTATTTCTCTCTCTTCCTTTCTCTTTCTCTTTCTCTTTCTCTTCATCCTCTCTCTATTTCTCTCTTTTTCTTTCTCTTTCTTCTCTTTCTTTCTCTCTCTTTATTTGTGTTTTATTTGTCCCTGATGATTTATGATTATGCAAACCACCCAATCATTCGTCCCTCCTCTCTTTCTTCCCTCCCCTCTCTCTTCCCTCCCCTCTCTCTTCCCTCCTCCCATCCCCAGGTGGGTAAGTGGGAGAACAGCTCCCTGTCCATGAAGTACCACGTGTGGCCCAGGTTTGAGCTGTTCTCCGATGGGGAGGCCCGGGAGGACGACCACCTGTCCATCGTGACACTGGAGGAGGCTCCCTTTGTCATCGTGGAGGACGTGGACCCCCTCAGTGGCACCTGCATGAGGAACACCGTGCCGTGCAGGAAACAGCTTAAAATACTGTAAGACAACTAGGATCCACCTTAACCAAATACACAACCCTATACTGTATTCCCTCTCTCCTATTGATCATATCTTGAGTGATGATGCCAAATTCAACTACAGCCGTTTATACCATTACCTCCTTCATGAAACAACTCAAAATACTGTGAAGACTATAGACCTATATCACAGGTGGCCTGTGGCACCTTAATTGGGGAGAACAGGATCAAAGTCATGGCTGGAACGGAATCAATGCAATGGTTTCAAACACATCAAACACATGGTTTCCATGTGTTTGTTACCATTCCATTCACTCAATTCCAGGCATTATTATGAGTCGTCCTCTCCTCAGGAGCCTCCTGTGATCAGTATTGAATATAGACGTCAATGTTTAGGTTGTCATACCTGTAGCTCAAAATCCTATGAGAACCATAGACCAATATCTCTATTAAAAACAGAGCAATATCTCTATTAAAAACAGAGCAATATCTCTATTAAAACAGAGCAATATCTCTATTAAAACAGAGCAATATCTCTATTAAAACAGAGCAATATCTCTATTAAAACAGCAATATCTCTATTAAAACAGAGCAATATCTCTATTAAAAACAGAGCAATATCTCTATTAAAACAGAGCAATATCTCTATTAAAACAGAGCAATATCTCTATTAAAAACAGACCAATATCTCTATTAAAACAGAGCAATATCTCTATTAAAACAGAGCAATATCTCTATTAAAAACTGAGCTCAAATTCTACTTTAAGGGCAGAACATGTCTAGGACCTTCATGGCATCTATAAAATGGAAGCATCTGGTTTTAGGGGAAAAGCAGAAACGAGGCAAAGCCTGAACCTGATGCTTCTGGTCTTCATCAACCCCGCTCAGGTGTTTTGGTCATTTCATCTATCTCTCCATTTCATCCTCTCATCCTCTCTCAATCTATTTGTCTTCTGATAACCCCCATCCCTTCCCTCCCTCTTCCTATATCTGGACTATTTTACTTTTCTTGTCCACATTTTGTTCACGCTTCACGACACTTACCCTTCTTCAGTTTCTCCACTTCACCTTGCCCTCCCATAATGGATTCCCCTCATTGCCCTCCCTTTTCTCTCACTCCTTTTCTCTCTCCTTTTCTTTCACTCCATTTCTCTCTCTCTGCTGGCCTATCTAAATTCCCTGTAGCTCCTGCCTCTCATTCCTTGCCCTTTCCTCATTTTATTATTGACATTTCATCCTCTTCTCACCATCACTGTTTATTTATTGTTTCTCCCCCTCTCTTCTGATCATCCTGTACCTGTCCCCGTCTTCTAATCATCCTGTACCTGTCCCCTCGTCTTCTGATCATCCTGTACCTGTCCCCCTCTCTTCTGATCATCCTTTACCTGTCCCCCTTCTCTTCTGATCATCCTGTACCTGTCCCCCTTCTCTTCTGATCATCATGTACCTGTCCCCCTCTCTTCTGATCATCCTGTCCTCCTCTCCTCTGATTATCCTGTACCTGTCCTCCTCTCTTCTGATCATCCTGTACCTGTCCCCCTCTCTTCTGATCATCCTGCACCTATCCGCCTTCTCTTCTGATCATCCTGTACCTGTCCCTCCTCTCTAATGATCATCCTGTACTTGTCCCCCTCTCTTCTGATCATCCTGTACCTGTCCCCTCGTCTTCTGATCATCCTGTACCTGTCCCCCTCTCTTCTGATCATCCTTTACCTGTCTCCCTTCTCTTCTGATCATCCTGTACCTGTCCCCCTTCTCTTCTGATCATCATGTACCTGTCCTCCACTCTTCTGATTATGCTGTACCTGTCCCCCTCTCTTCTGATCATCCTGTACCTGTCCCCCTCTCTTCTGATCATCCTGTCCTCCTCTCCTCTGATTATCCTGTACCTGTCCTCCTCTCTTCTGATCATCCTGTACCTGTCCCCCTCTCTTCTGATCATCCTGCACCTATCCGCCTTCTCTTCTGATCATCCTGTACCTGTCCCTCCTCTCTAATGATCATCCTGTACTTGTCCCCCTCTCTTCTGATCATCCTGTACCTGTCCCTCCTCTCTAATGATCATCCTGTACTTGTCCCCCTCTCTTCTGATCATCGTGTACCTGTCCCTCCTCTCTAATGATCATCCTGTACTTGTCCCCCTCTCTTCTGATCATCCTGTACCTGTCCCTCCTCTCTAATGATCATCCTGTACTTGTCCCCCCTCTCTTCTGATCATCCTGCACCTGTCCCTCCTCTCTAATGATCATCCTGTACTTGTCCCCCTCTCTTCTGATCATCCTGTACCTGTCCCTCCTCTCTAATGATCATCCTGTTCCTGTCCCCCCTCTCTTCTGATCATCCTGTACTTGTCCCCCTCTCTTCTGATAATCCTGTACCTGTCCCTCCTCTCTAATGATCATCCTGTACTTGTCCCCCCTCTCTTCTGATCATCCTGTACCTGTCCCTCCTCTCTAATGATCATCCTGTACTTGTCCCCCTCTCTTCTGATCATCCTGCACCTGTCCCTCCTCTCTAATGATCATCCTGTACTTGTCCCCCTCTCTTCTGATCATCCTGCACCTGTCCCTCCTCTCTCATGATAATCCTGTACTTGTCCCCCCTCTCTTCTACCTCTCTTTGATTGGCACCAATTATTTTTGCCCTTTGACCCACCTGGTCATTGATTTCTTCCGGTGTCCCGTTATCCTCATTTTTCTCTTTCCTCTCTTTCTTTTGCTCTTCCTCTCACTCTTATCCTTCTATTTCTCTCTCTGTGTCTCACTCTATCTCTCTTTCTATGTCATTCTCCCTCTCCCTCCCTCTCTCTCTCTCTGTCTCACTCTACCTCTCTCTCTGTCATTCTCCCTTTCCCTCCCTCTCTCTGTCTCCCTCTCCCTCCCTCTCTCTCTCTGTCTCCCTCCCTCTCTCTGTCTCCCTCTCCCTTTCTCTCTCTCTCTCCCTCTCCCTCCCTCTCTCTCTCTGTCTCACTCTACCTCTCTTTCTCTGTCATTCTCCCTTTCCCTCTCTCTCTCTGTCTCCCTCTCCCTCCCTCTCTCTCTCTGTCTCACTCTACCTCTCTTTCTCTGTCATTCTCCCTCTCCCTCCCTCTCTCTCTCTGTCTCACTCTACCTCTCTTCCTCTGTCATTCTCCCTCTCTCTCCCTCTCTCTGTCTCCCTCTCCCTCCCCCTCTCTATCTCTGTCTCACTCTACCTCTCTTTCTCTGTCATTCTCCCTCTCCCTCCCTCTCTCTCTCTGTCTCACTCTACCTCTCTTTCTCTGTCATTCTCCCTCTCCCTCCCTCTCTCTCTGTCTCACTCTACTTCTCTTTCTCTGTCATTCTCCCTCTCCCTCCCTCTCTCTGTCTCCCTCTCCCACCCTCTGTCTCCCTCTCCCTCCCTCCCTCCCTCTCTCTGTCTCACTCTACCTCTCTTTCTCTGTCATTCTCCCTCTCCCTCCCTCTCTCTGTCTCCCTCCCTCTCTCTGTCTCCCTCCCTCTCTCTGTCTCACTCTACTCTCTTTCTCTGTCATTCTCCCTCTCCCTCCCTCTCTCTCTGTCTCACTCTACCTCTCTTTCTCTGTCATTCTCCCTCTCCCTCCCTCTCTCTCTCTCCCTCTCCCCCCCTCTCTCTCTCTATGTCTCACACTACCTCTCTTTCTCTGTCATTCTCTGTCTCCCTCCCTCTCTCTGTCTCCCTCTCCCTCCCTCTCTCTCTCTCTGTCTCACTCTACCTCTCTTTCTCTGTCATTCTCCCTCTCCCTCTCTCTCTCTGTCTCCCTCTCTCTCCCTCTCTCTCTCTGTCTCCCTCTCCCTCCCTCTCTCTGTCTCCCTCTCCCTCCCTCTCTCTCTCTCTGTCTCACTCTACCTCTCTTTCTCTGTCATTCTCCCTTTCCCTCCCTCTCTCTGTCTCCCTCTCCCTCCCTCTCTCTCTCTGTCTCCCTCCCTCTCTCTGTCTCCCTCTCCCTCCCTTTCTCTGTCTCTCTCTCTCTCTCCTCCCTCTCTCTCTCTTCTCCATCTCCCTCTCTTTCTCTGTCTCCCTCTCCCTCCCTCTCTCTCTCTCTGTCTCCCTCCCTCCTCTCCCCCCTCTCTCTCTGTCTCCCTCTCCCTCTCTTTCTCTGTCATTCTCCCTCTCCCTCCCTCTCTCTCTCTCTGTCTCACTCTACCTCTCTTCCTCTGTCATTCTCCCTCTCTCCTCTCTCTGTCTCCCTCTCCCTCCCCTGTCTCTATCTCTGTCTCCTCTACCTCTCTTTCTCTGTCATTCTCCCTCTCCCTCCCTCTCTCTCTGTCTCACTCTACCTCTCTTTCTCTGTCATTCTCCCTCTCCCTCCCTCTCTCTCTGTCTCACTCTACCTCTCTTTCTCTGTCATTCTCCCTCTCCCTCCCTCTCTCTGTCTCCCTCTCCCTCCCTCTGTCTCCCTCTCCCTCCCTCCCTCCCTCTCTCTGTCTCACTCTACCTCTCTTTCTCTGTCATTCTCCCTCTCCCTCCCTCTCTCTGTCTCCCTCCCTCTCTCTGTCTCCCTCCCTCTCTCTGTCTCACTCTACTCTCTTTCTCTGTCATTCTCCCTCTACCTCCCTCTCTCTCTCTCTGTCTCACTCTACTTCTCTTTCTCTGTCATTCTCCCTCTCCCTCCCTCTCTCTCTCTCCCTCTCCCTCCCTCTCTCTCTCTATGTCTCACACTACCTCTCTTTCTCTGTCATTCTCTGTCTCCCTCCCTCTCTCTGTCTCCCTCTCCCTCCCTCTCTCTCTCTCTGTCTCACTCTACCTCTCTTTCTCTGTCATTCTCCCTCTCCCTCTCTCTCTCTGTCTCCCTCTCTCTCCCTCTCTCTCTCTCTCTCTCTCCCTCTCCCTCCCCCTCTCTCTGTCTCCCTCTCTCCTCCCTCCCTCTCTCTCTCTCTGTCTCACTCTACCTCTCTTTCTCTGTCATTCTCCCTCTCCCTCCCTCTCTCTGTCTCCCTCTCCCTCCCTCTCTCTCTCTTCTCCCTCTCCCTCCCTCTCTCTGTCTCCCTCTCCCTCCCTCTCTCTGTCATTCTCCCTCTCCCTCCCTCTCTCTGTCATTCTCCATCTCCCTCCCTCTCTCTGTCTCCCTCTCCTCTCTCCTCTCTCTCTCTCTGTCTCCCTCCCTCCCTCTCTGTCCCCCTCTCCCCCTCTCTCTCTGTCTCCCTCTCCCTCCCCCTCTCTCTGTCTCCCTCTCCCTCTCCTCTCTCTCTCTCTGTCTCACTCTACCTCTCTTTCTCTGTCATTCTCCCTTTCCCTCCCTCTCTCTGTCTCCCTCTCCCTCCCTCTCTCTCTCTGTCTCCCTCCCTCTCTCTGTCTCCCTCTCCCTCTCTCTCTGTCTCCCTCTCTCCCTCTCTCTTCTCCCTCTCCCTCCCTCTCTCTCTCTGTCTCACTCTACCTCTCTTTCTCTGTCATTCTCCCTCTCCCTCCCTCTCTCTCTCTGTCTCACTCTCCTCTCTTTCTCTGTCATTCTCCCTCTCCCTCCCTCTCTCTGTCTCCCTCTCCCTCCCTCTGTCTCCCTCTCCCCTCCCTCCCTCCCTCTCTCTGTCTCACTCTACCTCTCTTTCTCTGTCATTCTCCCTCTCCCTCCCTCTCTCTGTCTCCCTCTCCTCTCTCTGTCTCCCTCTCCCTCTCTCTCTCTCTCTCTCTCTCTTTCTCTGTCATTCTCCCTCTCCCCCTCTCTCTCTCTCTGTCTCACTCTACTCTCTTTCTCTGTCATTCTCCCTCTCCCTCCCTCTCTCTCTCTCCCTCTCCCTCCCTCTCTCTCTCTATGTCTCACTCTACCTCTCTTTCTCTGTCATTCTCTGTCTCCCTCCCTCTCTCTGTCTCCCTCTCCTCTCCCTCTCTCTCTCTCTGTCTCCCTCTCCTCTCTTTCTCTGTCATTCTCCCTCTCCCTCTCTCTCTCTGTCTCCCTCTCTCTCCCCCTCCCTCTCTCTCTCTGTCTCCCTCTCCCTCCCTCTCTCTCTCTCCCTCTCCCTCCCTCTCTCTGTCTCCCCCTCTCCCTCCCTCTCTCTCTCTGTCTCACTCTACCTCTCCTTTCTCTGTCATTCTCCCTCTCCCTCCCTCTCTCTGTCTCCCTCTCCCTCCTCTCTCTGTCATTCTCCCTCTCCCTCCCTCTCTCTGTCATTCTCCCTCTCCCTCCCTCTCTCTGTCTCCCTCTCCCTCCCTCTCTCTCTCTCTGTCTCCCTCCCTCTCTCTGTCTCCCTCTCCCTCCCTCTCTCTGTCTCCCTCTCCCTCCCTCTCTCTCTCTCTGTCTCACTCTACCTCTCTCTCTGTCATTCCCCTCTCCCTCCCTCTCTCTGTCTCCCTCTCCCTCCCTCTCTCTCTCTGTCTCCCTCCCTCTCTCTGTCTCCCTCTCCCTCTGTCTCTCTCTCTCTCCCTCTCCCTCCCTCTCTCTCTCTGTTTCACTCTACCTCTCTTTCTCTGTCATTCTCCCTTTCCCTCCCTCTCTCCGTCTCCCTCTCCCTCCCTCTCTCTCTCTGTCTCCCTCCCTCTCTCTGTCTCCCTCTCCCTCTCTCTCTCTGTCTCCCTCTCCCTCCCTCTCTCTGTCTCCCTCTCCCTCCCTCTCTCTCTGTCTCCCTCTCCCTCCCTCTCTCTGTCTCCCTCTCCCTCCCTCTCTCTGTCTGTCTCCCTCTCCTCTCTCTCTCTCTGTCTCACTCTCCCTCCCTCTCTCTGTCTCCCTCTCCCTCCTCTCTCTCTGTCTGTCTCTCCTCTCCCTCCCTCTCTCTGTCTCCCTCCCCTCCCTCTCTCTGTCTCCCTCCTCTCTGTCTCCCTTTCTTTCTCTGTCTCCCTCTCCCTCCCTCTCTCTCTCTCTCTCTCTCTCTCTCTCTCTCTGTCTTCTCCTCTCCCTCCCTCTCTCTCTCTCTGTCTCCCTCCCTCCCTCTCTCTGTCTCCCTCTACCTCTCTCTCTGTCTCCCTCTCTCTCTCTCTCTGTCTCCCTCTCCCTCTCTCTCTCTGTCTCCCTCTCCCTCTCTCTTTCTCTGTCTCCCTCTGTCTCCCTCTCTCTGTCTCCCTCTCTCTGTCTCCCTCTCTCTGTCTCCCTCTCCCTCTCTCTCTCTCTCTCTCTCTCTCTCTCCCTCTCTCTCTCTCTCTCTCTCTCTCTCTCTGTCTCCCTCTCCCTCTCTCTCTCTCTGTCTCCCTCTGTCTCTCTCTCTGTCTCCCTCTGTCTCCCTCTCTCTGTCTCCCTCTGTCTCCCTCTCTCTGTCTCCCTCTGTCTCCCTCTCTCTGTCTCCCTCTCCCTCCCTCTCTCTGTCTCCCTCTCCCTCCCTCTCTCTGTCTCCCTCTCCCTCCCTCTCTCTGTCTCCCTCTCCCTCCCTCTCTCTGTCCCTCCCCCCCTCTGTCTCCCTCTACCTCCCTCTCTCTCTCTCTGTCTCACTCTACCTCCCTTTCTCTGTCATTCTCCCTCTCCCTCCCTCTCTCTGTCTCCGTCTCCCTCCCTCTCTCTCTCTCTGTCTCACTCTACCTCTCTTCCTCTGTCATTCTCCCTCTCCCTCCCTCTCTCTCTCTCTGTCTCACTCTACCTCTCTTTCTCTGTCATTCTCCCTCTCCCTCCCTCTCTCTGTCTCCCTCTCCCTCCCTCTCTCTCTCTCTGTCTCACTCTACCTCTCTTTCTCTGTCATTCTCCCTCTCCCTCCCTCTCTCTCTCTGTCTCACTCTACCTCTCTTTCTCTGTCATTCTCCCTCTCCCTCCCTCTCTCTGTCTCCCTCTCCCTCCTTCTCTCTGTCTCCCTCTCCCTCCCCCCCCCTCTCTCTCTCTGTCTCACTCTACCTCTCTTTCTCTGTCATTCTCCCTCTCCCTCCCTCTCTCTGTCTCCCTCTCCCTCCCTCTCTCTGTCTCCCTCTCCCTCCCCGTCTCTCTCTCTGTCTCACTCTACCTCTCTTTCTCTGTCATTCTCCCTCTCCCTCCCTCTCTCTGTCTCCCTCCCTCTCTCTGTCTCCCTCCCTCTCTCTGTCTCCCTCTCCCTCCCTCTCCCTCTCTCTGTCTCACTCTACCTCTCTTTCTCTGTCATTCTCCCTCTCCCTCCCTCTCTCTGTCTCCCTCTCCCTCCCTCTCTCTGTCTCCCTCTCCCTCCCCGTCTCTCTCTCTGTCTCACTCTACTTCTCTTTCTCTGTCATTCTCCCTCTCCCTCCCTCTCTCTGTCTCCCTCCCTCTCTCTGTCTCACTCTACCTCTCTTTCTCTGTCATTCTCCCTCTCCCTCCCTCTCTCTGTCTCCCTCCCTCTCTCTGTCTCCCTCCTTCTCTCTGTCTCACTCTACTCTCTTTCTCTGTCATTCTCCCTCTCCCTCCCTCTCTCTCTCTCTGTCTCACTCTACCTCTCTTTCTCTGTCATTCTCCCTCTCCCTCCCTCTCTCTGTCTCCCTCTACCTCCCTCTCTCTCTCTATGTCTCACTCTACCTCTCTTTCTCTGTCATTCTCCCTCTCCCTCCCTCTCTCTGTCTCCCTCCCCCTCTCTGTCTCCCTCCCTCTCTCTGTCTCCCTCCCTCTCTCTGTGTCTCTCCCTCTCCCTCCCTCTCCCTCTCTCTGTCTCACTCTACCTCTCTTTCTCTGTCATTCTCCCTCTCCCTCTCTCTCTCTGTCTCCCTCCCTCTCTCTGTCTCCCTCTCCCTCCCTCTCTCTCTCTCTGTCTCACTCTACCTCTCTTTCTCTGTCATTCTCCCTCTCCCTCCCTCTCTCTGTCTCCCTCTCCCTCCCTCTCTCTCTCTCTCTGTCTCCCTCCCTCTCCCTGTCTCCCTCTCCCTCCCTCTCTCTGTCCCCCTCTCCCTCCCTCTCTCACTCTCTGTCTCACTCTACCTCTCTTTCTCTGTCATTCTCCCTCTCCCTCCCTCTCTCTGTCTCCCTCTCCCTCCCTCTCCCTCTCTCTCTCTCTGTCTCCCTCCCTCTCTCTGTCTCCCTCTCCCTCCCTCTCTCTGTCTCCCTCTCCCTCCCTCTCTCTCTCTCTGTCTCACTCTACCTCTCTCTCTGTCATTCTCCCTTTCCCTCCCTCTCTCTGTCTCCCTCTCCCTTCTTCTCTCTCTCTCTGTCTCCCTCCCTCTCCCTGTCTCCCTCTCCCTCCCTCTCTCTGTCCCCCTCTCCCTCCCTCTCTCACTCTCTGTCTCACTCTACCTCTCTTTCTCTGTCATTCTCCCTCTCCCTCCCTCTCTCTGTCTCCCTCTCTCTCCCTCTCCCTCTCTCTCTCTGTCTCCCTCTCCCTCCCTCTCTCTCTCTCTGTCTCCCTCCCTCTCTCTGTCTCCCTCTCCCTCCCTCTCTCTCTCTGTCTCACTCTACCTCTCTTTCTCTGTCATTCTCCCTCTCCCTACCTCTCTCTGTCTCCCTCTCCCTCCCTCTCTCTGTCATTCTCCCTCTCCCTCCCTCTCTCTGTCATTCTCCCTCTCCCTCCCTCTCTGTCTCCCTCTCCCTCCCTCTCCCTCTCTCTGTCTCCCTCCCTCTCTCTGTCTCCCTCTCCCTCCCTCTCTCTGTCTCCCTCTCCCTCCCTCTCTCTCTCTCTGTCTCACTCTACCTCTCTCTCTGTCATTCCCCCTTTCCCTCCCTCTCTCTGTCTCCCTCTCCCTCCCTCTCTCTCTCTGTCTCCCTCCCTCTCTCTGTCTCCCTCTCCCTCTCTCTCTCTCTCTCCCTCTCCCTCCCTCTCTCTCTCTGTTTCACTCTACCTCTCTTTCTCTGTCATTCTCCCTTTCCCTCCCTCTCTCCGTCTCCCTCTCCCTCCCCCTCTCTCTCTCTGTCTCCCTCCCTCTCTCTGTCTCCCTCTCCCTCTCTCTCTCTGTCTCCCTCTCCCTCCCTCTCTCTGTCTCCCTCTCCCTCCCTCTCTCTGTCTCCCTCTCCCTCCCTCTCTCTGTCTCCCTCTCCCTCCCTCCCTCTCTCTGTCTCCCCCTCTCTCTCTGTCTCCCTCTCTCTCTCTGTCTCTCTCTCTCCCTCCCTCTCTCTGTCTCCCTCTCCCTCCCTCTCTCTCTCCCTCTCCCTCTCCCTCCCTCTCTCTGTCTCCCTCTCCCTCTCTCTCTCTGTCATTCTCCCTCTCCCTCCCTCTCTCTGTCTCCCTCTCCCTCCCTCTCTCTGTCTCCCTCCCTCTCTCTGTCTCACTCTACCTCTCTTTCTCTGTCATTCTCCCTCTCCCTCCCTCTCTCTGTCTCCCTCCCTCTCTCTGTCTCCCTCCCTCTCTCTGTCTCACTCTACCTCTCTTTCTCTGTCATTCTCCCTCTCCCTCCCTCTCTCTCTCTCTGTCTCACTCTACCTCTCTTTCTCTGTCATTCTCCCTCTCCCTCCCTCTCTCTGTCTCCCTCTCCTCCCTCTCTCTCTCTATGTCTCACTCTACCTCTCTTTCTCTGTCATTCTCCCTCTCCCTCCCTCTCTCTGTCTCCCTCCCTCTCTCTGTCTCACTCTACCTCTCTTTCTCTGTCATTCTCCCTCTCCCTCCCTCTCTCTGTCTCCCTCCCTCTCTCTGTCTCCCTCCCTCTCTCTGTCTCACTCTACTCTCTTTCTCTGTCATTCTCCCTCTCCCTCCCTCTCTCTCTCTCTTTCTCACTCTACCTCTCTTTCTCTGTCATTCTCCCTCTCCCTCCCTCTCTCTGTCTCCCTCTCCCTCCCTCTCTCTCTCTATGTCTCACTCTACCTCTCTTTCTCTGTCATTCTCCCTCTCCCTCCCTCTCTCTGTCTCCCTCCCTCTCTCTGTCTCCCTCCCTCTCTCTGTCTCCCTCCCTCTCTCTGTCTCCCTCTCCCTCCCTCTCTCTCTCTCTGTCTCACTCTACCTCTCTTTCTCTGTCATTCTCCCTCTCCCTCTCTCTCTCTGTCTCCCTCTCCCTCCCTCTCTCTCTCTCTGTCTCCCTCCCTCTCTCTGTCTCCCTCTCCCTCCCTCTCTCTCTCTGTCTCACTCTACCTCTCTTTCTCTGTCATTCTCCCTCTCCCTCCCTCTCTCTGTCTCCCTCTCCCTCCCTCTCTCTCTCTCTGTCTCCCTCCCTCTCCCTGTCTCCCTCTCCCTCCCTCTCTCTGTCCCCCTCTCCCTCCCTCTCTCACTCTCTGTCTCACTCTACCTCTCTTTCTCTGTCATTCTCCCTCTCCCTCCCTCTCTCTCCCTCCCTCTCCCTCCCTCTCTCTCTCTCTGTCTCCCTCCCTCTCTCTGTTTCCCTCTCCCTCCCTCTCTCTGTCTCCCTCTCCCTCCCTCTCTCTCTCTCTGTCTCACTCTACCTCTCTCTCTGTCATTCTCCCTTTCCCTCCCTCTCTCTGTCTCCCTCTCCCTCCCTCTCTCTCTCTCTCTCTGTCTCCCTCCCTAAATCTGTCTCCCTCTCCCTCTCTCTCTCTGTGGTCCTCTCCCTCCCTCTGTCTCTCTCTGTCTCACCATACCTCTCTTTCTCTGTCATTCTCCCTTTCCCTCACTCTCTCTGTCTCCCTCTCCCTCCCTCTCTCTCTCTGTCTCCCTCCCTCTCTCTGTCTCCCTCTCCCTTTCCCTCTCTCTCTCTGTCTCCCTCTCCCTCCCTCTCTCTGTCTCCCTCTCCCTCCCTCTCTCTGTCTCCCTCTCCCTCCCTCTCTCTGTCTCCCTCTCCCTCCCTCTCTCTGTCTCCCTCTCCCTCCCTCTCTCTGTCTCCCTCTCCCTCTCTCTCTCTGTCTCTCTCTCCCTCCCTCTCTCTGTCTCTCTCTCCCTCCCTCTCTCTGTCTCCCTCTCCCTCTCCCTCCCTCTCTCTGTCTCCCTCTCCCTCCCTCTCTCTGTCTCCCTCTCCCTCCCTTTCTCTCTCTCTGTTTCCCTCTCCCTCCCTCTCTCTGTCTCCCTCTCCCTTCCTCTCTCTCTCTCTGTCTCCCTCTCCCTCCCTCTCTCTGTCTCCCTCTCCCTCCCTCTCTCTGTCTCCCTCTCCCTCCCTCTCTCTCTCTGTCTCCCTCCCTCCCTCCCCTCTCTCTCTCTGTCTCCCTCTCCCTCTCCCTCCCTCTCTCTGTCTCCCTCTCCCTCCCTCTCTCTGTCTCCCTCTCCCTCCCTTTCTCTCTCTCTGTTTCCCTCTCCCTCCCTCTCTCTGTCTCCCTCTCCCTTCCTCCCTCTCTCTGCCTCTCCCTCTCTCTCCCTCTCTCTGTCTCCCTCTCCCTCCCTCTCTCTCTCTCTGTCTCACACTACCTCTTTTTCTGTGTCATTCTCGCTCTCCCTCCCTCTCTCTCTCTGTCTCACTCTACCTCTCTTTCTCTGTCATTCTCCCTCTCCCTCCCTCTCTCTGTCTCCCTCTCCCTCCCTCCCTCTGTCTCCCTCTCCCTCCCTCTCTCTCTGTCTGTGTCACTCTACCTCTCTTTCTCTGTCATTCTCCCTCTCCCTCCCTCTCTCTGTCTCCGTCTCCCTCCCTCTCTCTCTCTCTGTCTCACTCTACCTCTCTTTCTCTGTCATTCTCCCTCTCCCTCCTCTCTCTCTCTGTCTCACTCTACCTCTCTTTCTCTGTCATTCTCCCTCTCCCTCCCTCTCTCTGTCTCCCTCTCCCTCCCTCTCTCTCTCTCTGTCTCACTCTACCTCTCTTTCTCTGTCATTCTCCCTCTCCCTCCCTCTCTCTCTCTGTCTCACTCTACCTCTCTTTCTCTGTCATTCTCCCTCTCCCTCCCTCTCTCTGTCTCCCTCTCCCTCCCTCTCTCTGTCTCCCTCTCCCTCCCTCTCTCTGTCTCCCTCTCCCTCCCTCTCTCTGTCTCCCTCTCCCTCTCTCTCTCTGTCTCCCTCTCCCTCCCTCTCTCTGTCTCCCTCTCCCTCCCTCTCTCTGTCTCCCTCTCCCTCCCTCTCTCTGTCTCCCTCTCCCTCCCTCTCTCTGTCTCCCTCTCCCTCCCTCTCTCTGTCTCCCTCTCCCTATCTCTCTCTGTCTCCCTCTCCCTCTCTCTCTCTGTCTCCCTCTCCCTCCATCTCTCTGTCTCCCTCTCCCTCCCTCTCTATGTCTCCCTCTCCCTCCCTCTCTCTGTCTCCCTCTCCCTCTCTCTCTGTCTCCCTCTCCCTCTCTCTCTCTCTCTCTCTCTGTCTCCCTCTCCCTCCCTCTCTCTGTCTCCCTCTCCCTCCCTCCCGTTCTCTGTCTCCCTCTCCCTCCCTCTCTCTGTCTCCCTTTCCCTCCCTCTCTCTGTCTCCCTCTCCCTCCCTCCCTTTCTCTGTCTCCCTCTCCCTCCCTCTCTCTGTCTCCCTCTCCCTCTCTCTCTCCCTCTCCCTCCCTCTCTCTGTCTCCCTCTCCCTCCCTCTCTCTGTCTCCCTCTCCCTCTCTCTCTCCCTCTCCCTCCCTCTCTCTGTCTCCCTCTCCCTCCCTCTCTCTCTGTCTCCCTCTCCCTCCCTCTCTCTGTCTCCCTCTCCCTCCCTCTCTCTGTCTCCCTCTCTCTGTCTCCCTCTCTCTGTCTCCCTCTCTCTGTCTCCCTCTCTCTCCCTCTCCCTCCCTCTCTCTCTTACTGTCTCCCTCTCCCTCCCTCTCTCTCTTACTGTCTCCCTCTCCCTCCCTCTCTCTGTCTCACTCTACCTCTCTCTCTCTGTCTCCCTCTCCCTCCCTCTCTCTGTCTCCCTCTCCCTCCCTCTCTCTGTCTCTCTCTCCCTCTCTCTCTCTGTCTCCCTCTCCCTCTCTCTGTCTCACTCTACCTCTCTTTCTCTGTCATTCTCCCTCTCCCTCCCTCTCTCTCTCTGTCTCACTCTACCTCTCTTTCTCTGTCATTCTCCCTCTCCCTCCCTCTCTCTGTCTCCCTCTCCCTCCCTCTCTCTGTCTCCCTCTCCCTCCCTCCCTTTCTCTGTCTCCCTCTCCCTCCCTCTCTCTGTCTCCCTCTCCCTCCCTCTCTCTGTCTCCCTCTCCCTCCCTCTCTCTCTCTGTCTCCCTCTCCCTCTCCCTCCCTCTCTCTGTCTCCCTCTCCCTCCCTCTCTCTGTCTCCCTCTCCCTCCCTTTCTCTCTCTCTGTTTCCCTCTCCCTCCCTCTCTCTGTCTCCCTCTCCCTTCCTCCCTCTCTCTCCCTCTCCCTCTCTCTCCCTCTCTCTGTCTCCCTCTCCCTCCCTCTCTCTCTCTCTGTCTCACACTACCTCTTTTTCTGTGTCATTCTCGCTCTCCCTCCCTCTCTCTCTCTGTCTCACTCTACCTCTCTTTCTCTGTCATTCTCCCTCTCCCTCCCTCTCTCTGTCTCCCTCTCCCTCCCTCCCTCTGTCTCCCTCTCCCTCCCTCTCTCTCTCTCTCTGTCCTCTCTACCTCTCTTTCTCTGTCTTCTCCCTCTCCCTCCCTCTCTCTGTCTCCCCCTCCCTCCTCTCTCTCTGTCTCACTCTACCTCTCTTTCTCTGTCATTCTCCCTCTCCCCCCTCTCTCTCTCTGTCTCACTCTACCTCTCTTTCTCTGTCTCTCCCTCTCCCTCCCTCTCTCTGTCTCCCTCTCCCTCCCTCTCTCTCTCTCTGTCTCCCTCTACCTCTCTTTCTCTGTCTTCTCCCTCTCCCTCCCTCTCTCTCTCTGTCTCCCTCTCCCTCTCTTTCTCTGTCATTCTCCTCTCCCTCCCTCTCTCTGTCTCCCTCTCCCTCCCTCTCTCTGTCTCCCTCTCCCTCCCTCTCTCTGTCTCCCTCTCCTCCCTCTCTCTGTCTCCCTCTCCCTCTCTCTCTCTGTCTCCCTCTCCCTCCCTCTCTCTGTCTCCCTCTCCCTCCCTCTCTCTGTCTCCCTCTCCCTCCCTCTCTCTGTCTCCCTCTCCCTCCCTCTCTCTGTCTCCCTCTCCCTCCCTCTCTCTGTCTCCCTCTCCCTCCTCTCTCTGTCTCCCTCTCCCTCCTCTCTCTGTCTCCCTCTCCCTCCATCTCTCTGTCTCCCTCTCCCTCCCTCTCTCTGTCTCCCTCTCCCTCCCTCTCTCTGTCTCCCTCTCCCTCTCTCTCTGTCTCCCTCTCCCTCTCTCTCTCTCTCTCTCTCTCTCTGTCTCCCTCTCCCTCCCTCTCTCTGTCTCCCTCTCCCTCCCTCCCTCTCTCTGTCTCCCTCTCCCCCCTCTCTCTCTGTCTCCCTTTCCCTCCTCTCTCTCTGTCTCCCTCTCCCTCCCTCCCTCTCTCTGTCTCCCTCTCCCTCCCTCTCTCTGTCTCCCTCTCCCTCTCTCTCTCTCTCTCTCCTCCCTCTCTCTGTCTCCCTCTCCCTCCCTCTCTCTGTCTCCCTCTCCCTCTCTCTCTCTGTCTCCCTCCCTCTCTCTCTGTCTCCCTCTCCCTCCCTCTCTCTGTCTCCCTCTCCCTCCCTCTCTCTGTCTCCCTCTCCCTCCCTCTCTCTGTCTCCCTCTCTCTGTCTCCCTCTCTCTCTGTCTCCCTCTCTCTGTCTCCCTCCCTCTCTCCTGTCTCCCTCCCTCTCTCTCTCTGTCTCCCTCTCCCTCTCTCTCTCTCTTACTGTCTCCCTCTCCCTCCCTCTCTCTCTCTCCTCTCTCCCTCCCTCTCTCTGTCTCCCTCTCCCTCCCTCTCTCTGTCTCCCTCTCCCTCCCTCTCTCTGTCTCTCTCTCCCTCTCTCTCTCTGTCTCCCTCTCCCTCTCTCTCTCTGTCTCCCTCTACCTCTCTTTCTCTCCTTCTCCCTCTCCCTCCTCTCTCTCTCTGTCTCCCTCTCTCTCCTCTCTCTCTCTGTCTTCTCCCTCTCCCTCCTCTCTCTGTCTCCCTCTCCCTCCTCTCTCTGTCTCCCTCTCCCTCCCTCCCTTTCTCTGTCTCCCTCTCCTCTCCCTCTCTCTGTCTCCCTCTCCCTCTCTCTCTCTGTCTCCCTCTCCCTCCCTCTCTCTGTCTCCCTTTCCCTCCCTCTCTCTGTCTCCCTCTCCCTCCCTCCCTTTCTCTGTCTCCCTCCCTCTCTCTGTCTCCCTCTCCCCCTCTCTCTCTCTCTCCCTCCCTCTCTCTGTCTCCTTCTCCCTCCCTCTCTCTGTCTCCCTCTCCCTCTCTCTCTCTCTCTGTCTCCCTCTCCCTCTCTCTCTCTCTCTGTCTCCCTCTCCCTCCCTCTCTCTGTCTCCCTCTCCCTCCCTCTCTCTGTCTCCCTCTCCCTCCCTCTCTCTGTCTCCCTCTCCCTCCCTCTCTCTGTCTCCCTCTCCCTCTCTCTCTCTGTCTCCCTCTCCCTCCCTCTCTCTGTCTCCCTCTCCCTCCCTCTCTCTGTCTCCCTCTCCCTCCCTCTCTCTGTCTCCCTCTCTCTCTCTCTCTCTGTCTCCCTCTCCCTCTCTCTCTCTCTCTCTGTCTCCCTCTCCCTACCTCTCTCTGTCTCCCTCTCCCTCCCTCTCTCTGTCATTCTCCCTCTCCCTCCCTCTCTCTGTCATTCTCCCTCTCCCTCCCTCTCTCTGTCTCCCTCTCCCTCCCTCTCTCTCTCTCTGTCTCCCTCCCTCTCTCTGTCTTCCTCTCCCTCCCTCTCTCTGTCTCCCTCTCCCTCCCTCTCCCTCTCTCTCTCCCTCTCTGTCTCACTCTACCTCTCTCTCTGTCATTCCCCCTTTCCCTCCCTCTCTCTGTCTCCCTCTCCCTCCCTCTCTCTCTCTCTCTCTCTGTCTCCCTCTCCCTCTCCCTCCCTCTCTCTGTCTCCCTCTCCCTCCCTCTCTCTGTCTCCCTCTCCCTCTCTCTCTCTCTCTCTCTCTCTCTCTCCTCCCTCTCCCTCTCTCTCTCTCTCTCTGTCTCCCTCTCCCTCCCTCTCTCTGTCTCCCTCTCCCTCTCTCTCTCTCTGTCTCCCTCTGTCTCCCTCTCTCTGTCTCCCTCTCCCTCTCTCTGTCTCCCTCTGTCTCCCTCTCTCTGTCTCCCTCTCCCTCTCTCTCTCTCTCTGTCTCCCTCTCCCTCCCTCTCTCTGTCTCCCTCTCCCTCTCTCTCTCTGTCTCCCTCTTCCTCCCTCTCTCTCTTATCCTCTTCCTTCTGTTTTTTTCTCCTTCTGTTTCAATTTCAATTTTCAATTTAAGGGTATTTATTGTGTCAAACATATGTTTACATTTCCAAAGCAACTGAAATAGATAATAAATAAAAGTGAATTAAACAATTTAAAAAATAACAGTAAACATTACACTCAAAAATAATGAAGACATTTCAAATGTCATATTATGTCTATATGCATTGTTGTAACTATGTGCAAATAGTTAAAGTACAAAAGGGAAAATGAATAAGAAAATCTCTCTCTCAGCAATCAGACAGTACCTGGCCAGTACACCAAGCGCTGCTGTAAAGGATTCTGCATCGACATCCTGAAGAAGATTGCCAAGCAGGTCAAGTTCACCTATGACCTCTACCTGGTCACCAACGGAAAGCACGGCAAGAAGATCAACGGCACCTGGAATGGAATGGTCGGGGAGGTGGGAGTTTGTCCGTTCTTTCTCACTGACTCTCTTTGGCCCTTTTTTTCTTCTTCTTTTTTTCTCTTTTGGCGTTCTGACTCTTATCTCCTTATTTCCAGATCTGGGTTCGATTAGTATTGGAAATGTGTTCAAATACTTTGACTGTTTGATTGATTGAGCCTGCCTGAAGTGCTAGGAGGGCGGGGTTTGCACGTGCGGGACTGTTCTATTGCTTCTATCGTGCCAGACAAGCTCAATTGAGCGCAGCACAAAGTATTTTGACAGAAGATGAATACTATTTGAACCCAGCAGGTCTGATTTGACTGCCTCCATATCCTAGCCTGCGGGGGGCTTTGATCCGCTCATTTCAAGTCTGGGAGAGAAGAGGAGAGGAGGCTCTTCATCAGACTCAGAGAGGGAGAGTTAGCAGTGGGAAGAGCCTCAGGGAAAGCCCCTACCTCGCCGGCATTAATTCCCATATTAAATCACATAGCACGTGTTAGATACAGCACTGTACTGCATCCTCTATGAAAGGATGTCCAAGTTAAACGACCGCGGGTGGGACGAAGAAACGTGTAGCCTTGCCTGACAACTGATCAATGTTGTGTTTGTATATCAGGGACAGAGATGCTGAGGAATGGATTCCTCTGGCATTATAAAACCTTTGACTGGATTCTGTAGTAAAACGACAGGGAGACGTGTCAACGTAGGCACACCCGGCTTATGCAAATGCACAGGCATGCCTGTGCTCATCATCCAAGTATGCGGCTAATGATTTCATTTAGATAGGAGAGAAGGAGGGAGCCAAAGGTAAATGAGAGAGAGAAATGGGCACAAACAAATGAAAAACATCTGGAGGAGGAGTGAGAGAAGAGGGAGAGAGCAGAGGGGAGGGAATAATTCATGCTCACTCTGCTATGTGTTTACCCTGTGTGGCCCACTTTTATACACTGCCCAAGGCCTCAGGTATTAACAGCTAAATATACCTGTAGAGACTCAGAGCAGGGAGGGAGGGGAGTGAGTGAGTGAGTGAGTGAGTGAGTGAGTGAGTGAGTGAGTGAGTGAGTGAGTGAGTGAGTGAGTGAGTGAGTGAGTGAGTGAGTGAGTGGAGGGAGGGAGGGAGGGATTAGGATATAGGGGAGAGAGAGCAGGGGAGGGAAAGGTTTGTGGCAAGAACAGAGCGTTTTCCAGTTGTAGTAGTGATTCACTATACAATGTAGTAACCCAGTTTCCTTCTCCTTCATTATTTTTCACAGTCATGTTTCGTATCAGATCTAAAATGGCAGTGTATGTGAAGGGAAAAGGTGACCTCTCATTGATATACAGTAGTCTACAGTTGTAGTATAAAGTAGTAACCCAGTTTCCTGCTCCTTCGCTGTTTCTCTCGGTCCTGTTTTGTATCAGATCCAAAATGACCTCCCGTTGACCCTGTCTCTCTCATTGACTCAGGTGGAGCAGAAGAAGGCCCACATGGCCGTGGGGTCGCTCACCATCAACGCGGAGAGGTCCGAGGTCATTGACTTCTCCGTGCCCTTCATTGAGACGGGGATCAGTGTCCTGGTCTCCCGTAGCAACGGCACTGTCTCCCCCTCCGCCTTCCTTGGTGAGAATCAGAGTACCACTGGCACCTGGTGTTGATGGAGATGCCTCACATCCATATGTCGTGACTTGACTTTAACATTATTCTGAAGACTGTGATTTATCTAATTAGCTAACTATGTTTAATTGTTACCCAATTAAATTATTCATGTCACAATTAACTCATTAGGGTCTGGGGCACCATGAGAGTGGTTCTTTAAAGAGTCATCACATCACCTATCACATCTATAAACAGTCAACTTATTAATCATAACCTTGTATTATATCATTATTTTGAACACTCGTAACCTCCTTGCATCTGCAAATACCCGAGCCTTACTTATGATTCAGTATTACACAAATTGGTTTCATCATTTATTTGTTAACTAATTAAATGGGAACACATGATAAAAATACACACTCTGCACCAGCATTTGCCTGGAGACTGAAATACATTAATACACTGAAAACAGATCCCTAGCAGAATGACAACAACATGGATGTCTGTTAAAGCAGAGATGGAGAGGGACAGAGACACTTAACATTGGTACATTCAGCAACTACTCTCACATACAGTAATCATATACTTTGCACACGAACCACTGCCCGCTTTGAGTAAGAAATTGTGAATGTATTCATGTGAAATGCCTGGGTTCGCCAAGGATCTCTCGTTGAACAGGGCAATCTTTGAATGGGCCTTTTCATGGCACACTTGTAAGGCTCTGATTGTCCAAAATGGTTCCAACAAGTCTTCTACTGTTGTCCTTCTTCGTAGAATTGTCGTATTGTCCTGAACAGAACTCCAAGAGTTGAATTTTCCTTCCCATTCACTCTTGAAGATGCTTCTTTGAAGATAGGCTAGCTGCCGTATCGATGGTTTCGCAGTGGGGTGATCAGAGTAGTGTAATTCGATGGTTTGAGTAACAGGATGGTCCTACTTAACTTTACTTAGGACAGCTAATCAGTCATACCAGTGATTGTCCGGGAGGTGAGTTTATCGTCTCCACCTCGTGTTGAGTTTCAAAGTTCAATCCACTTTAAATGTGCATCTGCAGCTTCACGCTTTTCTGTTTTTGCTTAACCCATCATTTATACCTTTTGCTCGAAAGGGCCGGCTCCAGCTGGCTAACATTCTCCCTGACCTCACTTCGGGGTGGAAACTACTAATGGTGCAAAGTTATGGAAAACAATTATATCTTATAGCTTCTCACATCACATCCCTCTCTTAACAAAAACACTTTCATAATTTTTCATATTACATGCACAAGGCATAGTATGAAAACTTCATATATATATATAGTGGGTATACTTTCCAAGTTACAATATTTCCATTTAACATTTTTAATTACATCACAAAATAACATTAGTGTTCTGTAGATTGCCTCTGATGATTCCCCACGTTTTGCATTAGAAATATTGTTCCAGTATTCACTTTTGAACGTGTTAGAGTTTCGGCGGGAAAAAGGTCTGTTGAGACAAAGCACGTTTCTTTGGCGAATTTGGAAAGCACAGGCCTAGATCTTCTCCCTTGATTTACAACAGGACGTGAGTTGTTAATCCCCACTAGTTATTTCCTTCCCCCTCCACGGGTGACAGGGGGTTTGATTGAAGTTATTCATTGCTAACCTGATCGGACCTATTTGGATTCTCCTGGACACACACACTCAGTAGGCTACATAACCACACACACAGACATGGTAAATAACCACACACACACACAGACATGATAAATAAGCACACACACACACAGACACAGACATGATAAATAAGCACACACACACACAGACACAGACATGATAAATAAGCACACACACACACACAGACATGATAAATAAGCACACACACACACAGACACAGACATGATAAATAAGCACACACACACAGACATGATAAATAAGCACACACACACACAGACATGGTAAATAAGCACACACACACAGACATGATAAATAAGCACACACACACACAGACACAGACATGATAAATAAGCACACACACACAGACATGATAAATAAGCACACACACACACACACACAGACATGGTAAATAACCACACACACACACACATGATAAATAACCACACACACACAGACACAGACATGATAAATAACACACACACACAGACACAGACATGATAAATAAGCACACACACAGACATGATAAATAACCACACACACACAGACATGATAAATAAGCACACACACACACAGACATGGTAAATAAGCACACACACACAGACATGATAAATAACCACACACACAGACACAGACATGATAAATAAGCACACACACAGACATGGTAAATAAGCACACACACACACAGACATGATAAATAAGCACACACACACACACACAGACACAGACATGATAAATAAGCACACACACACAGACATGGTAAATAAGCACACACACACACAGACACAGACATGATAAATAAGCACACACACACACACACACACACATACACAGACATGATAAATAAGCACACACACACAGACATGACATGATAAATAAGCACACACACACAGACATGGTAAATAAGCACACACACACACAGACACAGACATGATAAATAAGCACACACACACACACACACACACATACACAGACATGATAAATAAGCACACACACACAGACATGGTAAATAAGCACACACACACACAGACATGATAAATAAGCACACACACAGAGACATGATAAATAAGCACACACACACACACAGACATGATAAATAAGCACACACACAGAGACATGATAAATAAGCACACACACACAGACATGATAAATAAGCACACACACACAGACATGGTAACTAAGCACACACACACACAGACACAGATATGATAAATAAGCACACACACACAGACACACACAGACATGATAAATAAGCACACACACACACAGACACAGACATGATAAATAAGCACACACACACACAGACAGACATGATAAATAAGCACACACACACAGACACACACAGACATGATAAATAAGCACACACACACACACAGACATGATAAATAAGCACACACACACAGACATGGTAAATAAGCACACACACACAGACATGATAAATAAGCACACACACACAGACATGATAAATAAGCACAAACACACACAGACACAGACATGATAAATGAGCACACACACACAGACATGGTAAATAAGCACACACAAACACAGACATGATAAATGAGCACACACACACAGACATGATAAATAAGCACACACACACACAGACATGATAAATAAGCACACACACACACAGACACAGACATGATAAATAAGCACACACACACTCAGACATGGTAAATAAGCACACACACACAGACATGATAAATAGGCACACACACACACAGACACAGACATGATAAATAAGCACACACACACACACACACACACACACACACACACACACACACACACACACACACACACACACACACACACACACACACACACACACACACACACACACACACACACACACACACACACACACACACACACACACACACACACACACACAGACATGATAAATAAGCACACACACACAGACATGACAAATAAGCACACACACGCAGACATGGTAAATAAGCACACACACACACAGACACAGACATGATAAATAAGCACACACACACACACACACACACACACACACACACACACACACACACACACACACACACACACACACACACACACACACACACACACACACACACACACACACACACACACACACACACACACACACACACACACACACACACACACACACAGACATGATAAATAAGCACACACACACAGACATGGTAAATAAGCACACACACACACAGACACAGACATGATAAATAAGCACACACACACAGACACAGACATGATAAATAAGCACACACACACACATACATGGTAAATAAGCACACACACACACAGACATGATAAATAAGCACACACACACACAGACATGGTAAATAAGCACACACACACACAGACACAGACATGATAAATAAGCACACACACACAGACATGATAAATAAGCACACACACACAGACATGATAAATAAGCACACACAAACACAGACATGGTAAATAACCACACACACACAGACACAGACATGGTAAATAAGCACACACGCGCACACACAATAATACCATTACCTACTTGGTCATTGATGAATTTGTTTAATTTTACCAGCCTTGTCTCCCTCCCTCCCTCCCTCTTCCTTCCTTCCTTCCTTCCTTCCTTCCTTCCTTCCTTCCTTCCTTCCTTCCTTCCTTCCTTCCTCCCTCCCTCCCTCCCTCCCTCTCTCCCTCTCTCTCTCTCTCTCTCTCTCTCTCTCTCTCTCTCTCTCTCTCTCTCTCTCTCTCTCTCTCTCTCTCTCTCTCTCTCTCTCTCTCTCTCTCTCTCTCTCTCTCTCTCTCTCTCTCTCTCTCTCTCTCTCTCTCTCTCTCTTCCTCTTTCCCTCTCTATCTTCTTCTCTCAGAGCCGTTCAGTGCGGACGTGTGGGTGATGATGTTTGTGATGCTGCTACTCGTGTCGGCGATTGCTGTGTTTGTGTTTGAGTACTTCAGCCCGGTCGGCTACAACCGCTGCCTGGCAGACGGACGAGGTGAGAGAGAGGACACACACACACACACACAAACACAAACAAACAGAGAAAGAGTGAGAGAGAGAACTTGTCAATTGAACACCTTTCTCTTCCCCTCTATCACCAGCCAGGCAGCAGGCAGCCAAGGTTGAGAAATGAAACACATTGAAACATTTCCACTCAATATAAGGAGGACACCTCAGTCACTCCCGCCACACTCTTTAAATGAAACACATATAGGATGTGTCCCAAATGGCACCCAATTCCCTATGTAATGCACTTTTTCCAGGGCTCAAAGGTCAAAAGTAGTGCACTATATAGGGAATTGGGTGCCATTTGGGACACAGCCATCTAGTCATCAGGACAGAGCCATCTAGTCATTAGGACGAACAATACAATAATAGCTTTTCTTATAGATGGAGCTGTAGATTAAAATGAAAACCTATCTAACATCATCATCATTACACAATAACAGAATGCCTTGGGCATCATTAAGCACTAGCAACAAGTCTCCCTGTACCTAAAGACATCATGTTGTTTCCCAATACACCGACTGGGGTTTGATGCTGGGTCTCCTGTACGACACAAGATTGTGTTAACCCGCCGAGCTAAAGGCTAGGCATTGGCTTGGGGAGCTAACGCAGGTCTTCAGGTCTCAGGGAAGGTTACTCTTCACATCAACCACCACCATTACCATTCCGTTAAACATTTTCTACAGGTCCATTGTGTTGAAAACGAAAACAGAAAAACAAAAGTTGTGACAGAATGTTTATGACACTACCCACAGAATTTAATAATGTTCCCAACACCTCAAAACACAAAATCAACGGTTTCCGTTCCCACGGCAGCAGCGGGATTCTATTTTACACGGCACTTCTCTTCTTCACACCCTCTCTGGCTCCATATACAATGCAGAGGAATGCATTAACATTCCACCACTCCAGCCCACTCAAGATAACATCATAGGAGTTTTATATCCACCCTGCTTTTTGGGTTGTTGCTTTATATTGGTGACAGGGGGATAAGTGTGTAGTGATGAGCCAGGCAGGGCAGGGTAATGGTGGGTTATCTACACTGTCTGTTGGTGCTGTATAATGCACTACAATTCACTGTAACCACTGTAGAAAGCAGAGAGGGAGAGAGCGATAGGAAGAGAGAGAGAGGGATAGAGAGAGAGATGTTGGTTCCTCTGCTGTTTACGCGCCCACGGTATCATGAGTTAATGACTTCCAATACAGGTTATGTAAGCCGTGTTAAGCGCACATGCACACACAAACACACACGCACACGCACACACCGTGTTGTATTGTATTGCTTGTTGCTGCAGCTGTAGCATAATTGTAGCCTTTTGGACACCCATCCACCCCCACCTTCACCCTCCTTCACCCTCCTTCTCTTGCTCTCTCTTGCACTCTCTCTTTCTCCCTCCTTCACTCTCTCTCTCTCTCTCTCTCTCTCTCTCTCTCTCTCTCTCTCTCTCTCTCTCTCTCTCTCTCTCTCTCTCTCTCTCTCTCTCTCTCTCTCTCTCTCTCTCTCTCTTTCTCTGTCCCTCCCTCTCTCTCTCTTTCTCTCTCCATCCTTCACACTCTCTCTCTCTCCCTCTCTCTCTCTGTCCCTCCCTCTCTCTCTCCATCCTTCACGTTCTCTCTCTCCCTCCTTCACTCTCTCTCCCTCCCTCTCTCTCTGTCCCTCCCTCTCTCTCTCTCTCTCTCCTCTCTCTCCATCCTTCACACTCTCTCTCTCACTGTCTCTCTCTCTCCCTCTCTGTCCCTCTCTCCAAGCATCCCATGGATGTGAGTGCAGACAGCCAGCCAGGGCATCAGTTCTGATTCTGCTACAGTGGAGCCTGGTATAGCAGGAGCCAACTGGCTTTACGTCCCAATACTTCCCAACAGGATTTCTCTCCTCTCCTTTTGTTCATGATCATTGGCAGGCAGAAGGACAAGTGTCCACCATATTGCTTTCACCTACAACATAACCTACCTCAGATCAATGGCCCCATAACAAAAAGCCAACATCAGGACTATTAAATTAAGTGCTTTTTTAATTGGGCCACCAAACCAATCAACTCTCTTCTCCCTCTTTCCCTCCCTCTCTCGTGACTTCCTCTCCCCATCCCTCTTTTCTTTCCCCAGAGCCTGGTGGCCCCTCCTTCACCATCGGCAAGGCCATCTGGCTGCTGTGGGGCCTGGTTTTCAACAACTCTGTTCCCGTCCAGAACCCTAAAGGCACAACCAGTAAGATCATGGTGTCGGTGTGGGCCTTCTTCGCTGTCATCTTCCTGGCCTCCTACACTGCCAACCTGGCTGCCTTCATGATCCAGGAGGAGTATGTGGATCAGGTGTCAGGCCTCAGTGACAATAAGGTGTGTGTGTGTGTGTGTGTGTGTGTGTGTGTGTGTGTGTGTGTGTGTGTGTGTGTGTGTGTGTGTGTGTGTGTGTGTGTGTGTGTGTGTGTGTGCGTGTGCGTGTGTGCGCGCGTGCGCGCGTGCCTTCACCTGCTTGTATGTGCCCAGCGTTGCATATGTTTTCCAAGCAGATTCATTTCCGGTCAGTCCAGAAGCACAATGCATTAGGAGCATTTGATGGAACCCGATGCCTTGTCCACCTCACCACACCAACCCATGCAATTTTCTCTCTTTTTCTCTTCTCTTCCGGAACCCCCCCACCCCACAGTTCCAAAAACCCAACGCCTTCTCCCCGCCATTCCGTTTCGGAACGGTGCCCAACGGAAGCACGGAACGGAACATCCGCAACAATTACCCGGAGATGCACCAGTATATGACCAGCTTCCATCAGAAGAACGTGAACGAGGCCCTGGCAAGCCTCAAGGGAGGGTGAGAGAAGGAGAGGGAGGGAAAAGAGGGAGGGAGAAGAGGGGAGGATGGGTGGAGGGTTAGGGAGAGGAGAGAGAGAGGGATTGAGGGGAGGGGAGGGGAGGGCCAGGGAGAGGGAGGGAAAAGAGGGGAGGATGGGTGGAGGGTTAGGGAGAGGAGAGAGAGATAGGGATGGAGGGGAAGGGAGGGGAGGGGAGGGCCGGGCCAGGGAGAGGGAGGGATGGAGGGAGAACAGGTGAGAGAGGGATGGATGTAGGGGATGGAGGGAGGGAGTGTTGGTGGGTGGGAAGCTAGCAAAGCTGCTGCTGTTGCTTGCTGCTGCCTGCCACTGCTCCTTAGCTCAGAATAGCAGCAAGCAACAGCCTGGTGGTGGTTGGTGGAGGCTGAGAGCTGATCTGATGTGAGGGTCTCCTCCCTTCTTCCTTTCCAAGAATTAAGAATGTGCGAGTGTGGATTAGAACACTAGAGCTTCATATAGCCATCTGTGTGTTTCTCTTCTTTTGGCTTGGTTGGGAGGGAGCTGGTTGAACTGCTAGCTAGCCATTGGTATTGTAAAATGGTTTGTCTGCAGGGGTGTGTACCACTAACATGCTGTAGCCATTGGGGAGTTGATGAGTTGTGGGTTTGTCACCTAAACCTGTCATAGGTCACTTACTTAGTATAAACGTAACATGTAAAGTGCTGGTCCCATGATTCATGAGCTGAAATAAAAGATCCCAGAGATGTTCTGTATGCACAAAAAGCTTATTTCTCTTCAATTTTGCGCACAAATTTGTTTACATCCCTGTTAGTGAGCATTTCTCATTTGCCAAGATAATCCATCCCCCTGACAGATGTGGCATATCAAGAAGCTGATTAAACAGCATGATCATTACACAGATGCACTTTGTGCTGGGCACAATAAAAAGCCACTCTAAAATGTGCAGTTTTGTCACACAACACAATTGCACAGATGTCCCAAGTTTTGAGGGAGCGTGCAATTGGCATGCTGACTGCAGGAATGTCCACCAGAGCTGTTGCCAGATCATTTTAATGTTCATTTCTCTACCATAAGCCGCTTCCAATGACGTTTTAGAGAATTTGGCAGTACATCCACCTGGCCTCACAACTGCAGACCCTGTGTTTGATGCTATGTGGGCAAGCAGTTTACTGATGTCCACGTTGTGAACAGAGTGCCCCATGGTGGCGGTGGGAATATGGCATGGACAATGAACACAGTTGCATTTTATCAATGGCAATTTGAATGCACAGAAATACCGTGACCAGATCCTGAGGCCCATTGTGAGGCCCATTGTTTTTAAAGATATCTGTGATGTATATCTGTTTTCCCAGTCATGTGAAATCCATAGATTAGGGACTAATTAATTTATTTTAATTGACTGATTTCCTCATATGAACTGTAACTTGTTTTATGTTGCCTTTCTATTTTTGTTCAGTATATCTCTCATTACTAGGCCCTGCAGTTTTTTCCAGATCATGTGACCTCTCCAGGAAAACTCTGGGAGTTTTACTGGTTCAGTCATACGATCAGGAAAAAACTCCTAACCCTGAAAATAACCAATATCTACAATTACTAACACTTTGCCTGACCAGTACTGACCACTAAACTATCCTCCACTATCTCCTTCCCTACTCCTGCTCAGTAAATTGGATGCCTTCATCTACGATGCTGCTGTGTTGAACTACATGGCCGGGAGGGACGAGGGCTGTAAACTGGTGACCATTGGCAGCGGGAAGGTGTTCGCCACCACCGGTTACGGCATCGCCATCCAGAAGGACTCTGGCTGGAAGAGAGCAGTGGACCTGGCCATCCTCATGCTGTTCGGCGATGGTAAACCTTCAGCTGACATGCGATCGTAGTCTGACAGTAGAGTAGCATATTGAATAGTCATTTATTAGTCCATCTGCAGAGACAGAAATTCTTCATCTGCTCCCTCCTCCACTCCCACTCCTGCTTCCCAAGACAACACACAAACACACAACACACACATTTTGGGTAGGAGCACAGCTTCAGCCGACCACAGAACAGCACCCCTGCAGCTACACATTTAGCAGCAAGTGCCTTGCTCAAGGGCACAACGGCAGGAGAGGGTACATGGGATCTGAAACCAGCTTCCTTCTAGTTTGTAGTTCATCTCCTACTTGCATTGTCGAATCCCAGGATTGGAACACAGGATACCACAGTCTTAATTACACTGCTGAGTTCCATTGGCCTAGACATATTATATATAGTACTCCTCAACGTGTTCTATCTAGACTCTATGGTCCACGGTATGTATAGTAGAAACACTGAGTGGTCTTGACAAGATACCTGGATGATCACCTCACTGCCTTCAGAGAAACGTTCCATACACTGAGTGTACAAAACATTAGGAACACCTGCTCTTTCCATGACATAGACTGACCCGGTGAATCTAGTTGAAAGCTAAGATCTCTTATTGATGTCACTTGTTGAATCCACTTCAAGCAGCGTAGATGAAGGGACAGGTTAAAGATTTTTATGCCTTAAGACAATTGAGACATATATTGTGTATGTGTGCCATTCAGAGGGTCAATGGGCAAGACACCGGTTTGAGTGTGTCAAGAACTGCAACGCTGCTGGGTTTTTCATGCTCAACAGTTTCCTGTGTGTATCAAGAATGGTACACGACCCAAATGACATCCAGCCAACTTGACACAAGTGTGGAAAGCATTGGAGTCAACATGGCCCAGCATCCCTGTGGATGATTTGAGGCTGTTCTGTGCGCAAAATGGACTCAATATTAGTAAGGTGTTCTTAACGTTTAGTACACTCAGTGTTTATAAATGGACATGGTCAGTACACACATGCACGCACGCGTGCACACGCACACACGCACGCACGCACGCACGCACGCACGCACGCACGCACGCACGCACGCACACACACACACACACACACACACACACACACACACACACACACACACACACACACACACACACACACACACACAAACAATGGCTCAAATGTACTTGGCATTTTCTATCATAGCATGTCCCAGTTTTTATAATGAATGGGAGGTCATTACAGTGTGAGAGGGATATGGTCCAGATTGTTTCAGACTGTTGAAAGTCTCTTGATACAAGAGGCTAGGGATTTGGATTCACCACTGAAAGTGAGCTTCACATACAGTAGCATATATCTCTACAGTATATACCAGACCTGGGTTTAAATACTCATTTTGAATACTTTACCTGTGCTTGACTGGCATAATGGGCCAATAGAATATCATCAAAACTCTAAACCCCACCTAGGAAGGAACTGTAGGCTGGCTAGAGAAAACGCTCAAAGTAATTGAAAGATTTCAAGTAGTGTTTGAACCCAGGTCTGCGATCTACTGCCAAATGTATGTGATCAGTCGTTCATTTCATTCAAACGTTAACGCGCCGTTAAAACACACTTTATATAAACTAGTAATATATATACTATATATAGTATAATTTATATAAACTCTGGTGGGGTGGTCTGGTGGGGTGGAGGTCTGGTGGGGGTGGAGGTCTGGTGGGGTGGTCTGGTGGGGGTGGAGGTCTGTTGGGGTGAAGGTCTGGTGGGGGTGGAGGTCTGGTGGGGTGGTCTGGTGGGGTGGAGGTCTGGTGGAGGTGAAGGTCTGGTGGGGTGGTCTGGTGGGGTGGAGGTCTGGTGGAGGTGAAGGTCTGGTGGGGTGGTCTGGTGGGGGTGGAGGTCTGGTGGGTATGAAGGTCTGGTGGGGTGGTCTGGTGGGGTGGAGGTCTGGTGGAGGACTGGTGGGGTAGTCTGGTGGGGTGGAGGTCTGGTGGGGGTGGAGGTCTGGTGGGATGGTCTGGTGGGGGTGGAGGTCTGTTGGGGTGAAGGTCTGGTGGGGGTGGAGGTCTGGTGGGGTGAAGGTCTGGTGGGGTGGTCTGGTGGGGGTGGAGGTCTGGTGGGTATGAAGGTCTGGTGGGGTGGTCTGGTGGGGTGGAGGTCTGGTGGAGGTCTGGTGGGGTGGAGGTCTGGTGGAGGTCTGGTGGGGTAGTCTGGTGGGGTGGAGGTCTGGTGGGGGTGGAGGTCTGGTGGGATGATCTGGTGGGGGTGGAGGTCTGTTGGGGTGAAGGTCTGGTGGGGGTGGAGGTCTGGTGGGGTGGTCTGGTGGAGGTGGAGGTCTGTTGGGGTGAAGGTCTGGTGGGGTGGAGGTCTGGTGGGGTGGTCTGGTGGGGGTGGATGTCTGTTGGGGTGAAGGTCTGGTGGGGGTGGAGGTTTGGTGGGGTGGTCTGGTGGGGTGGAGGTCTGGTGGGGGTGGAGGTCTGGTGGGGTGGGGTGTTCTGGTGGGGCGGAGGTCTGGTGGGGTGGAGGTCTGTGGGAGTGGAGGTCTGGTGGGGTGGTCTGGTGGGGGTGGAGGTCTGGTGGGGTGGTCTGGTGGGGGTGCGGGTCTGTTGGGGTGAAGGTCTGGTGGCAGTGAAGGTCTGGTGGGGTGGAAGTCTGGTGGGGGTGGAGGTCTGGTGGGGGTGGAGGTCTGTTGGGGTGACGGTCTGGTGGGGGGTGAAGGTCTGGTGGATTGGAGGTCTGGTGGGGTGGAGGTCTGGTGGGGGTGGAGGTCTGGTGGGGGTGGAGGTCTGGTGGGGTGGAGGTCTGGTTGTGTGGAGGTCTGGTGGGGGTGGAGGTCTGGTGGGGTGGAGGTCTGGTGGTGTGGGGTGGAGGTCTGGTGGGGTGGGGTGGAGGTCTGGTGCGGTGGAGGTCTGGTGGGGGTGGAGGTCTAGTGGGGTTGGAGGTCTGTTGGGGTGGGGGTCTGGTGGGGGTATACTCTAGGACATACATATGTAGGATCTTAATTAGACCAGTGCTGTTGTAGTAAAAATAATCCTGCAGAAACAGGATTTTAATGTTTCGTCCATAAAGTTGCTTGATCGGTGGTTAGGTTATTAGCTGGACAAAAGTAGGCTACATACAATACTGTTAATATAGCCGTGTGTTAGTGCGGGTTTTCAGTGAATTTATGTAAATCAATAAGCTCATTCGCATTTCCTGCAGCACAGGAAAATTCTCTGCAACATAAGAGTGATCAAATTAAGATCCTACATCTGTACATGGAACACATACTTAGAAGTGAATAGCTTTGATTAAGTAGGACACTTGTAGGACTTCTCCATTGATTCTATTCTACAGGGCCAACGAAAACAAGAACAGCTCAAGTCTTGTGCAAATATATTTCAACCAGGTCTTGTGCAGGGGTAGGTAGAGGAGTATTGAGGTCAAACCAAAGACTACATGTCCTACATCTGAGGAGCGCAAAGTCATCTTGACACAATCTGCTGAGCTTTCTTCGCGTTCTTCACTGTGGCCTACTTTATCAGGAAGTCTTAACAACCAGGCAGGCAAAATCTGCTACTGTCCAGGCAGCGAGTGAGTTGGCACACTGTTAGTTACACAAGCACTAGGGGAGTGGGAAATCCCCTTTGGTGAGATACAGACTGGTGGCTCACATCAAACAAATCTCACCGGACATGTCCTCCCCAATCTCCCTCCTCTCCCCCTCAGCACCAATTCCAGGGCACAGAGGGGGGGCTATGGGGACATATTTTAGGGTGGGACCGGCGATCACATGACTGTGTGTGTACTTCCTCCTGGACCCCAAGGACTAGCAGAAGTCCCATGAGGCTGTTGTTTCCCTCATCAAAACCAGATAATGAGTGACTTGCATAGTCAATGAATAATGAAGATGATCTGTGACGGGGGATGTGTTGGGGGGACATAACACAACATGACATGTGTTGCACACACCAGGACCCTTGTGAGAATGCTGTTCATAGACTTCTGTAACTGTACAAGCCTTGGTTTCATGCATGTTAACATCAGAAATTTGTTTTACTCACTGCTTTAGCACACTCCACCAACCCTAATGTCTTTGCCATGTCTGAATCCTGGCTTAGGAAGGCCACCAAAAATTCTGAGATTTCCATCCCCAACTACAACATTTTCTGTAGAAGATGTAGATAGAACTGCCAAAGGGGGAGGAGTTGCAATCTACTGCAGAGGTAGCCTGCAAAGTTCTGTCATACTTTCCAGGTCTATGCCCAAACAGTCCGAGCTTCTAATTTTAAAAATGAATCTCTTCAGAAATAAGTTTCTCACTGTTGCCGCCTGCTATAGACCCCCCTCAGCTCCCAGCTGTGCCCTGGACACCATATGTGAATTGATTGCCCCCATCTATCTTCAGAGTTTGTTCTGTTAGGTGGCCTAAACTGGGATATGCTTATCACCCTGGCAGTCGTAAACTAGATGCCCTCAATCTCACACAAATTATCAAGGAACCCACCAGGTACAACCCTAAATCTGTAAACATGGGCACCCTCATACATGTTATCCTGACCAACTTGCCCTCCAAATACACCTCTGCTGTTTTCAATCAGGATCTCAGCGATCACTACCTCATTGCCTGCATCCGCTATAGGTCCGCGGTCAAATGACCACCCCTCATCACTGTCAAACTCTCCCTAAAACACTTCTGCAAGCAGGCCTTTCTAATCGACCTGGCCTGGGTATCCTGGAAGGATATTGACCTCATCCCGTCAGTAGAGGATGCCTAGTCATTCTTTGAAAGTAATTGCCTCACCATCTTAAATAAGCATGCCCCTTTCAAAAAATGTAGAACTAAGAACAGATATGGTTCACTCCAGGCCTGACTGCCCTCAACCAGCACAAAAACATCCTGTGGAGGACTGCACTAGCATTGAAGAGTCCCCGTGATATGCAACTTTTCAGGGAAGTCAGGAACCAATACACACAGTCAGTTAGGAAAGCAAAGGCTAGCTTTTTCAAGCAGACATTTGCATCCTGTAGCTCTAACTCCAAAAGTTTTGGGACACTGTAAAGTCCATGGAAAATAAGAGCACCTCCTCCCAGCTGCCCACTGCACTGAGGCTAGGAAACACTGTCACCACCTATAAATCCACGATAATCGAGAATTTCAATAAGCATTTCTCTACAGCTGGACATGCTTTCCTCCTGGCTACCCCAACCCCGGCCAACAGCTCCGCAGCCCCCGCAGCTACTTGCCCAAGCCTCCCCAGCTTCTCCTTCACCCAAATCCAAATAGCAGATGTTTGGAAAAACCTGGACCTGTACAAATCAGTTGGGCTAGACAATCTGGACCCTCTCTTTCTAAAATTATCCGCTGCCATTGTTGCAACCCCTAATACCAGTCTGTTCAACCTCTCTTTCATATTGTCAGAGATTCCTAAAGATTGGAAAGCTGCCTCTTCAAAGGGGATGACACTCTAGACCCAAACTGTTACAGACCTATATCCATACTGCCCTGCCTTTCTAAAGTCTTTGAAAGCCAAGTGATTTGCAAACAGATCACTGACCATTTTGAATCGCACCGTACCCTCTCCGCTGTGCAATCCGGTTTCCAAGCTGGTCACGGGTGCACCTCAGCCATGCTCAAGGTACTAAACGATATCATAACCGCCATCGATAAAAGACAGTACTGTGCAGCCGTCTTCATTGACCTGGCAAGGCTTTCGACTCAGTCAATCAGCAGACCGAACAGCCTTGGTTTCTCAAATGACTGCCTCGCCTGGTTCACCAACTACTTCTCAGATAGAGCTCAGTGTGTCAAATCGGAGGGCCTGTTGTCTGGACCTCTGGCAGTCTCTATGGGGGTACCACAGGGTTCAATTCTCGGGCCGACTCTTTTCTCTGTATATGTCAACGATGTTGCTTGCTGTGGGTGATTCCTTGATCCACCTCTCCGCAGACGACACCATTCTGTACACATCTGGCCCTTCTTTGGACACTGTGTAAACAAACCTCCAAACGAGCTTCAATGCCATACAACACTCCTTCCGTAGCCTCCAACTGCTCTTAAACGCTAGTAAAACTAAATGCATGCTTTTCAACCGATCGCTGCCCGCACCTGCCCGCACGACTAGCATCACTACTCTGGACGGTTCTGATTTAGAATACGTGGACAACTACAAATGCCTAGTTGTCTGGCTAGACTGTAATCTCTCCTTCCAGACTCATATTAAACATCTCCAATCCAAAATTGCACCTAGAATCGGATCCCTATTTCGCAACAAAGCCTCCTTCACTTACGCTGCCAAACATACCCTTGTAAAACTGACTATCCAACCGATCCTCGACTTCGGCGATGTCATTTACAAAATAGCCTCCAACACTCTACTCAGCAAACTGGACGCTGTCTATCACAGTCCACCCGTTTTGTCACCAAAGCCCCGTATACCACCCACCACTGCGACCTGTATGCTCTCGTTGGCTGGCCCTCGCTACATATTCGGCGGCAGACCCTCTGGCTCCAGGTCCTCTATAAGGTAATACTCAGCCTTATCTCAGCTCACTGGTCACCATAACAACACCCACCCTTAGCACGCGCTCTAGCAGGCATTTCTCACTGGTCATCCCCCAAAGTCAACTCCTCTTTTTTGTCGCCTTTCCTTCCAGTTCTCTGCTGTCAATGACGGGAACGAATTGCAAAAATCCCTGAAGTTGGATACGTATATCTCTATCACTAACTTTAAGCACCAGCTATCTGAGCAGCTTACCGATCGCTGCAGCTGTACACAGCCCATCTGTAAATAGCCCATCTAGCTACCTACCTCATCCCCATATTGTTTTAATTGACTTTTTTTGCTCTTTTGCACACCAGTATTTCTACTTGCTTATCATCATCTCCACATCTATCACTCCAGTGTTAATTTGTTAAATTGTAATAACTTTGCCACTATGGCCTATTTATTGCCTTACCTCCTTACGCGATTTGCACACACTGTATATAGACTTTTTCTGTTGTTCTATTGACTGTATGTTTCTTTATTCCATGTGTAACTCTGTTGTTGTTTGTGTCGCACTGCTTTGCTTTATCTTGGCCAGGTCGCTGTTGTAAATGAGAACTTGTTCTCAACTGGCCTACCTGATTAAATGAAGGTGAAATAAAAAAAATAATAATAATTGACTACAGCTCAGTGGTCAACACCATAGTGCCCACTAAACCCATCACTAAGCTAAGAACCCTGGGACTAAACACCTCCTTCTGCAACTGGATCCTGGACTTCCTGACATGCCTCCAAGGTGGTAAGGGTACGCAACAACACATCTGCCAGGCTGATCCTCAACATTGGGACCCCTCAGGGGTGCATGCTTAGTCCCCACCTGTACTCCCTGTTCACCCACGAATGCGTGGCCAAACACGACTCCAACACCATCATTAAGTTTGCTGACGACACCACAGTGGTAGTCCTGATCCCCGACAACGATGATACAGCCTATAGGGAGGAGGACAGAGACCACAACAACCTCTCCCTCAATGTGAGCAACACAAAGGAGTTGATCGTGGACTATAGGAAAAGGTGGGCTGAACAAGCCCCCGTTAAAGTTGAAAGAGCTGAAGTGTCCACATGACCAACAAACTATCATGGTCCAAACACACCAAGACAGTTGTAAAGAGAGAACAACAACACCTTTTCCCTCTCAGGAGACTGAAAAGATTTAGCATGGGCCTCCTGGTATGGCAACTGAGAGGCATCTGACCGTAAGGTGCTACAGAGGGTAATACGTACAGCCCAGTACATCACTGGGACCAAGCTTCCTGATATTCAGGTCCTATATACTAGCCAGTGTCAGAGGAAGGCCCAAAAATTTGTCAAAGACTCCAGTCACGTAAGTCATAAGACTGCTGAACAACTAATCAAATGGCCACATGGACTATTTGACCCCCTCCCCCACTCCCCCTTTGACACCCCCCCCCTTATTTTTACACTGCTGCTACTCGCTGTTTATTATCTATGCATAGTCACTTTACAAATGACCTAGACTAACCTTTACCCCCGCACATTGACTCGTTATTGTTATGTACATTTATTGTGCTACTTTTTGATTGATTAGATTATATATATTTTTTTACTTTAGTTTTTTAGGAAATATTTTACGAATTCAATTTTTTGTAACGGCATTGTTGGTTAAGGGCTTGTAAGTCTACACCTGTTGTATTCTGTGCATGTGACAAATAACATACACACACACGCACGCACGTACACATGCACACACACAGTCACAATAACAATCAAAGACATCAGAAGCAACTTAGTCAGTGTCTCACAATATTAATTACAGTCCACTGCACTTTATCCCTCTCCACTGTATCCCTCTACTGTATCCCTCTCCACTGTATCCCTCTTTACTGTATCCCTCTCCACTGTATCCCTCTCTACTGTATCCCTCTCCACTGTATCCCTCTCCACTGTATCCCTCTCTACTGTATCCCTCTCTACTGTATCCCTCTCCACTGTATCCCTCTCCACTGTATCCCTCTCTACTGTATCCCTCTCTACTGTATCCCTCTCCACTGTATCCCTCTCCACTGTATCCCTCTCCACTTTATCCCTCTCCACTGTATCCCTCTCCACTGTATCCCTCTCCACTGTATCCCTCTCCACTTTATCCCTCTCCACTGTATCCCTCTCCACTGTATCCCTCTCCACTGTATCCCTCTCCACTGTAATCCCTCTTCACTTTATCCCTCTCCACTGTATCCCTCTCTACTGTATCCCTCTCCACTGTATCCCTCTCTACTGTATCCCTCTACTGTATCCCTCTCTACTGTATCCCTCTACTGTATCCCTCTCTACTGTATCCCTCTCCACTGTATCCCTCTCCACTTTATCCCTCTCCACATTATCCCTCTCCACTGTATCCCTCTCTACTGTATCCCTCTCCACTGTATCCCTCTCCACTGTATCCCTCTCTACTGTATCCCTCTCCACTTTATCCCTCTCCACTTTATCCCTCTCCACTGTATCCCTCTCTACTGTATCCCTCTCTACTGTATCCCTCTCTACTGTATCCCTCTCCACTGTATCCCTCTCCACTGTATCCCTCTCTACTGTATCCCTCTCTACAGTATCCCTCTCCACTGTATCCCTCTCCACTGTATCCATCTCCACTTTATCCCTCTCCACTGTATCCCTCTCTACTGTATCCCTCTCCACTGTATCCCTCTCCACTGTATCCCTCTCTACTGTATCCCTCTCCACTTTATCCCTCTCCACTGTATCCCTCTCTACTGTATCCCTCTTCACTTTATCCCTCTCTACTGTATCCTACTTTACTGTATCCCACTACACTGTATCCCTCTCTACTGTATCCCCCTTCACTGCATCCCTCTACTGTATCCCTCTCTACTGTATCCCTCTCCACTTCATCCCTCTCCACTGTATCCCTCTTCACTTTATCCCTCTCTACTGTATCCCTCTCTACTGTATCCTACTTTACGGTATCCCTCTACACTGTATCCCTCTCTACTGTATCCCCCTTCACTGCATCCCTCTACTGTATCCCTCTCTACTGTATCCCTCTCCACTATATCCCTCTCCACTGTATCCCCCTGCACTATATCCCTCTCTACTGTATCCCTCTCTACTGTATCCCCCTGTACTGTATCCCTCTCTACTGTATCCCTCTCTACTGTATCCCTCTCTACTGTATCCCCCTGTACTGTATCCCTCTCTACTGTATCCCCCTCCACTGTATCCCTCTCTACTGTATCCCCCTGTACTGTATCCCTCTCTACTGTATCCCCCTGCACTATATCCCTCTCTACTGTATCCCCCTCCACTGTATCCCTCTCTACCGTATCCCTCTCTACTGTATCCCCCTCCACTGTATCCCTCTCTACCGTATCCCTCTCTACTGTATCCCCATGCACTGTATCCCTCTACTGTATCCCCCTGCACTATATCCCTCTCTACTGTATCCCCCTCCACTGTATCCCTCTCTACCGTATCCCTCTCTACTGTATCCCCCTCCACTGTATCCCTCTCTACTGTATCCCCATGCACTGTATCCCTCTACTGTATCCCTCTTCACGATATCTCTCTTCACTGTATCCCTCTTTACTGTATCCCTCTCCACTGTATCCCTCTCTACAGGATCCCCCTTCATTGTGTCCCTCCTCACTGTGTCCATCCTCACTGTGTCCCTCCTCACTGTGTCCCTCCTCACTGTGTCCCTCCTCACTGTGTCCCTCCTCACTGTATCTTTCCTCACTGTGTCCCTCCTCACTGTGTCCCTCCTCACTGTGTCCATCCTCACTGTGTCCCTCCTCACTGTGTCCCTCCTCACTGTGTCACTCCTCACTGTATCCCTCCTCACTGTGTCCCTCCTCACTGTGTCCCTCCTCACTGTGTCCCTCCTCACTGTCTCCATCCTCACTGTGTCCCTCCTCACTGTGTCCCTCCTCACTGTGTCCCTCCTCACTGTGTCCCTCCTCACTGTATCTTTCCTCACTGTGTCCCTCCTCACTGTGTCCATCCTCACTGTGTCCCTCCTCACTGTGTCCCTCCTCACTGTGTCCCTCCTCACTGTCTCCATCCTCACTGTGTCCCTCCTCACTGTGTCCCTCCTCACTGTGTCCCTCCTCACTGTGTCCCTCCTCACTGTGTCCCTCCTCACTGTGTCCCTCCTCACTGTGTCCCTCCTCACTGTATCCCTCAGCACTCATGCCTTATACTATTCAAATACCTCACATTTCCTTTCAGCACCAAGCTATATTCTCTTTCCATCTTCTCCTAACCTAACTCAATATAAACTGAACCAACCTAACCCATCCTCACTGTATATTCCCTCTAACACCTAACCTACAAACATATCATAAACTAACCCCTCCATATACCTCCTCACGCTAACCTTATTATAAACTAACCCCTCCATATACCTCCTCACGCTAACCTTATTATAAACTAACCCCTCCATATACCCCCTCACCCTAACCTTATTATAAACTAACCCCTCCTTATACCCCCTCACCCTAACCTTATTATAAACTAACCCCTCCATATACCCCCTCACCCCTAACCTTATTATAAACTAACCCCTCCATATACCCCCTCACCCTAACCTTATTATAAACTAACCCCTCCATATACCCCCTCACCCCTAACCTTATTATAAACTAACCCCTCCATATACCCCCTCACCCCTAACCTTATTATAAACTAACCCCTCCTTATACCCCCTCACCCTAACCTTATTATAAACTAACCCCTCCTTATATCCCCTCACCCCTAACCTTATTATAAACTAACCCCTCCTTATACCCCCTCACCCTAACCTTATTATAAACTAACCCCTCCTTATACCCCCTCACCCCTAACCTTATTATAAACTAACCCCTCCTTATACCCCCTCACCCTAACCTTATTATAAACTAACCCCTCCATATACCCCCTCACCCCTAACCTTATTATAAACTAACCCCTCCATATACCCCCTCACCCCTAACCTTATTATAAACTAACCCCTCCATATACCCCCTCACCCTAACCTTATTATAAACTAACCCCTCCATATACCCCCTCACCCCTAACCTTATTATAAACTAACCCCTCCATATACCCCCTCACCCCTAACCTTATTATAAACTAACCCCTCCATATACCCCTTCACCTCTAACCTTATTATAAACTAACCCCTCCTTATACCCCCTCACCCTAACCTTATTATAAACTAACCCCTCCATATACCCCCTCACCCCTAACCTTATTATAAACTATCCCCTCTATATACCCCCTCACCCCTAACCTTATTATAAACTAACCCCTCCATATACCCCCTCACCCTAACCTTATTTTAAACTAACCCCTCCTTATACCCCCTCACCCTAACCTTATTATAAACTAACCCCTCCATATACCCCCTCACCCTAACCTTATTATAAACTAACCCCTCCATATACCCCCTCACCCCTAACCTTATTATAAACTAACCCCTCCTTATACCCCCTCACCCTAACCTTATTATAAACTAACCCCTCCATATACCCCCTCACCCTAACCTTATTATAAACTAACCCCTCCTGCTAACCCCTCCTTATACCCCCTCACCCTAACCTTATTTTAAACTAACCCCTCCATATACCCCCTCACCCTAACCTTATTATAAACTAACCCCTCCTGCTAACCCCTCCTTATACCCCCTCACCCTAACCTTATTATAAACTAACCCCTCCATATACCCCCTCACCCTAACCTTATTATAAACTAACCCCTCCATATACCCCCTCACCCTAACCTTATTTTAAACTAACCCCTCCTTATACCCCCTCACCCTAACCTTATTATAAACTAACCCCTCCATATACCCCCTCACCCTAACCTTATTATAAACTAACCCCTCCATATACTCCCTCACCCCTAACCTTATTATAAACTAACCCCTCCTTATACCCCCTCACCCTAACCTTATTATAAACTAACCCCTCCATATACCCCCTCACCCTAACCTTATTATAAACTAACCCCTCCTGCTAACCCCTCCTTATACCCCCTCACCCTAACCTTATTTTAAACTAACCCCTCCATATACCCCCTCACCCTAACCTTATTATAAACTAACCCCTCCTGCTAACCCCTCCTTATACCCCCTCACCCTAACCTTATTATAAACTAACCCCTCCATATACCCCCTCACCCTAACCTTATTATAAACTAACCCCTCCATATACCCCCTCACCCTAACCTTATTATAAACTAACCCCTCCTGCTAACCCCTCCTAACCCCCTCTATCACCTGCTTGTCCCCCCAGGAGAGATGGAGGAGCTGGAGGCTCTGTGGCTGACGGGGATCTGCCACAATGAGAAGAACGAGGTGATGAGCAGCCAGCTGGACGTGGACAACATGGCAGGTGTCTTCTACATGCTGGGGGCGGCCATGGCTCTGTCGCTCATCACCTTCATTGCCGAGCACGCCTTCTACTGGCAACTGCGCTTCTGCTTCATGGGCTACTGCACCGGCAAGCCAGGCTTTACCTTCTCCATCAGCAGGGTGAGTTATTGGCTGGATTGGAGCACGTCTTTAACCGGACCGGTACTTCCTTGTCAGGTTGCTAACCCTCTGTGCTTATGCCACGTTCACATCATGTCGAAAACTTGGGACTTCTGAGTTCAAATTAGCCTAAGTTATTTGCGTAGGGCTTAATATTTGTTGATTCTGTTACTTCCCAAGTGAGAAACTTGAGTATAATCTTTCCACAGCGAGTAAGCTGACATGACGTGAACGCGGCATAATAAAACCTATACTAATAAGCTAATGATACTTTGTTAACTGTGACGATACCCTTTGAGCAAGGATAACAAAACGAGTATAACTACTGATATTGTGAACGCTAATCGAATTCAGGCTAATCCGTGCTAACGGTGCTAGCAAAACGAACATAACAATCATCGCCAATGGGCCTTTTGAAAGCCCTTTTAATATATAACACTAACGCTAAGGCTCTTACAGTTAGTTACATGTCCACTGATTCCAGTTATATAGAAGGGTAAAAACCAAGCTTTATCGCGGTGTTGTTGCGTCTTTAAATGGGGACTGCTCCGAGGGCTGTTTATGCGGGTCATTTACCATGGCAGTTGTCATGGCAGTTATTATTGTATGTCAGAGAGCTTGTTTACGCATGAAAAACAATTGCTTGAGGAACAATCACATTTGCATAATGTTACCTTTTAAGAGAGGAGGGAATGTTTTTGTTGTTGCACGCTCATTGAACTCAATTATCATTCATTTGAGAAACAGTCGCAAATGTTTACCTGCCTGAACTTCTTACGAAAGGTTTTTCTTATATCCTCTTGAGCATTTTGAAAAAGCAGTTTTCTCTACTGTATCCTTCCTCTTTTGGGAGCTCAACAATAGTTACACTGTAATACAGCAATAATGGTTTTATTCAAAGTACATAAAATAATTTACGTGTAGGGAGAGCTTCGATAGAATACAAATTCAGTATTTATTGGTTCAAGTGTACAGGTGTTGATGTTATTTGACAGTTGCGTTACAGCGTTCATTTTCACCCTCTACACTATTACAGACTACCCCTCGTCTAATTATTACCGCCTGCAAGAGATATTAGTCTATTACAGATTTCTATGCCTGGTTTAGTGCTCCAGTTGTGGAGGGACAGAGGAAGTATCGCGCTCAACCAATCTGCAAACATACAGACAGACAGAGAGAGAGAGAGAGATAGGGGTGATGAGAGAGAGAGGGAGAGATAGGGGTGATGAGAGAGAGAGAGAGATAGGGGTGATGAGAGAGAGAGATAGGGGTGATGAGAGAGAGAGATAGGGGTGATGAGAGAGAGAGATAGGGGTGATGAGAGAGAGATAGAGAGATAGGGGTGATGAGAGAGAGAGAGAGAGATAGGGGTGATGAGAGAGAGAGAGAGAGATAGGGGTGATGAGAGAGAGAGATAGGGGTGATGAGAGAGAGATAGGGGTGATGAGAGAGAGAGAGAGATAGGGGTGATGAGAGAGAGATAGGGGTGATGAGAGAGAGAGAGAGAGATAGGGGTGATGAGAGAGAGAGATAGGGGTGATGAGAGAGAGAGAGAGAGATAGGGGTGATGAGAGAGAGATAGGGGTGATGAGAGAGAGAGATAGGGGTGATGAGAGAGAGAGAGAGAGATAGGGGTGATGAGAGAGAGAGAGATAGGGGTGATGAGAGAGAGAGAGAGAGATAGGGGTGATGAGAGAGAGAGAGAGAGATAGGGGTGATGAGAGAGAGAGAGAGAGATAGGGGTGATGAGAGAGAGAGAGAGAGATAGGGGTGATGAGAGAGAGAGAGAGATAGGGGTGATGAGAGAGAGAGAGAGATAGGGGTGATGAGAGAGAGAGAGAGAGATAGGGGTGATGAGAGAGAGAGAGAGAGATAGGGGTGATGAGAGAGAGAGAGAGAGATAGGGGTGATGAGAGAGAGAGAGAGAGATAGGGGTGATGAGAGAGAGAGAGAGAGATAGGGGTGATGAGAGAGAGAGAGAGAGATAGGGGTGATGAGAGAGAGAGAGAGAGATAGGGGTGATGAGAGAGAGAGAGAGAGATAGGGGTGATGAGAGAGAGAGAGAGAGATAGGGGTGATGAGAGAGAGAGAGAGAGAGAGAGAGAGAGAGAGAGAGAGAGAGAGAGAGAGAGAGAGAGAGAGAGAGAGAGAGAGAGAGAGAGAGAGAGAGAGAGAGACAGAGGGAGAGACAGGGAGAGAGAAGGGGACAGAAAGAAAGAGAGGGCATATGATGAGAGAGACAGATAACGTACGACGCGAGGAAAAGGAAACCTGTCCGTGAAAAAAGAATGATAAAAACACATAAAAGGGGAACAGAAGGAACAGAGGAGCGCTAAAGGAAAGATGTGCCAGTAACCTCTGTCCTATCACCTTTACAGAGGGATTGTGTGGACATACGTAGACAGATAAAGAAAGTCCCGTTGGAGGAGAAGCTTCACCATGGCGACCAGGAGGCAATGGAGATCAAATAAGACAAAAAAAGACACAAAGAAAGAGTGGAAAGAGTAGAAGAATGAATTCAGGGGGCCAGGGGAGAGGAGTGACTTAGACATGACGCCCCTGATGGATAGTGAGACTCGTTTCACTGGCAGGCAATGATATTTTGTTTTTTAAAATCAGGAATGCCACCCCCAGCGCTGATCCTAACATACATGCCTTGATTTGTTGGCAGGTGTCCCCTCTTAGAATTACTGTCCTCACAATTCCAAAATCACAACCAGATAATGATGTAACATTTCAACAAAACCACACATGCCTTTCATTTTGCAGAATAAAAAATAATATTTAAAATATTTATTGCATGATTCATTTTCGTGATGTGTTTTTACGAGAGGGGGGTTGGATTGCCCCCCCAGGAAAAGTGCTGTCAGCTGAATTTAAAGTAATCAACTTATTGATTGGTTTGTCAAAACTAGATGCTAACGGCGCTCTTGTCATTATCAATCAAGTCTCTGATCTGCCCTCCAACACTGGGTCTGAGTGAGAGGAAGAGAGGAGAGGCTCTGAGCCTCTGCAGGGGCCAAAGCTCTGTGTGCTCCCCAGGGAGAACGTATTGATCAACTCACCACTATTACTGTTTAATAGTGTGTAAACAAGGTGGCCAGATGAAACACTGCAGTGCATTAACCTCTCTCTCTTTGTCTCTCATCTCTCTCCACCTTTCCACATCCCGTCCGTTTTCTAATGCTCGTCCACCAATCTACCCTGTTTCTGTTTTCGTCAATCTGTTTTTGTGTTGGTTTCTTTCACTTGCTCCACCTTTCCCCATGTTTTTCTCTCTCTCCCTCTCCCCCTGTTCTCCACCATTCACCATCCCCCCTATTCATCTGTTCCTCCAACAGGGCATCTGGAGTTGTATCCACGGGGTCCAGATCGAGGAGAACAAGTCGGCCATGGACTCTCCATCGGCCACCATGAACATGAACATGAACAACACCCACTCCAACATCCTGCGACTGCTCCGCACAGCCAAGGACATGACCGCCATCCCGGGGGTCAACGGCTCGCCCCACACGCATGGCGCCCTGGACTACGGTGGCCACCACCGTGGCGAGTCGCCCAGCATCTACGACGTCTCCGAGCACCGGCGCAGCTTGCAAGAGCGCAAGGCCCCGCCGCCGCCCTACCTGCCAGAGGACAACATGTTCAGCGACTACATCAGCGAGGTGGAGAGGACTTTTGGCAACTTGCCCCTGAAGGACAACAACCTGTACCAGGACCATTACCTGCACCAGCACTCAGGTCCGGGACCTGGGCTGGCTCTGGGTATGTCCGGCCCCCCGCCTAACAGGCCGAGTAGCTTAGGCAGTACCAGTTCATTGGAGGGAGGGATGTTTGATTGTGACAGTTTAGGGGGAGGGGTAGCTCCCATATTCACCACACAGCCCCGCGTTGCCTCCCTGACTCACAGGAACACCAATAAGTTTGACCTGATCGCCGGCCACGCCTCGGCCTCAGGCTCCGGTCAGCAGGGGGGTCAGTTCAAGTCGAACGACCTCTACGGGAGGTTCTCCTTCAAAGGCGGGGCGTCCAGTTCTGGGTTTATTGACAGGGGTGATCGCGACAGATACTGCATGGGTGGAGGAGGAGGGGGTGGCGGGGGCTCGGGGGGCGATGATGTGTCGGATATCTCCTCACACACCATCACCTACGGCAATCTGGAGGGCAATGCCAAGAGGCGTAAACAGTACAGGGACAGCTTGAAAAAGAGGCCCGCCTCAGCCAAATCCAGACGGGAGCAGGACGAGATTGATTACCGGAGGCGAGCCCACCACCATCACACCGTCCACCACCACTTCTCCCGCGGGCCCCTGGGACACCGCTCGGCCTCCCCACCCCTGGTCCCCTCTGAGCGGAAGAGAGGAGGAGGTGGAGGAGGGGGTAACTCTTCGCCTTACTTATTCCGCGACAAAGAACATCTGAGGGAGTTCTATGCGGAGCAGGTCCATTCCAAGGAGGGCTCTGCCAAGTGGGAGCATGTGGATGTGGCCGACGGGCCTTGTCCGATGGGCGGTAGGGGAGGAGGAGTCGCTGGCGGTAGTAGTGGTAGTGGCATTTGTAAGAGCCTAGTGCCTGTGGAGGATTTCCTGAAAGGTAACAAACCCAAGAAGTCAGAGGGTAAAAGTGGCGTAGTCGGAGGAATGGGCTTGGGGTCGTCAGGGCAACAGGCCCACACGTGTTGGGAGAAGAACATGTCTGAAGTGGGGGGTGGAGGCATAGCAGGGGGTGACTGGGAGTGTCGGAATCACAGTGGTGGTGGTGGTGGTGGCGGGGGAGGAGGAGGGAAGTCCATCTCTCACCATGGGGGAGGGGGAACCTGTACGCATGGAAGCGCTAGTGGCGGAGGGGGGAGGAGGTGGGGGCGCTAGTGCCGGAGGGGGAAATAGTCGTCCAAGCTCTGCTTCTTGCAAACGGTGCGAGTCGTGTAAGAAACCAGGCAACCTGTATGACATCAGTGAAGATAACCTCATATTTAGCCAGATGGGGGGTGGAGGGGGAAGAGTGGTGACGCGGGGGGTGCTGGCCAATCACAAAGTCATGCACAGCGCAGGAAGCTAGGGCCAGGTGGGCGGGTGTTACGGAGACAACACTCCTACGACACGTTTGTGGATTTGCAGAAGGGTGGGGGTGGCGGACGCATGGGCGGGGGTGGAGGAGGAGGTGGTGGAGGAGGGGGAAGGGGGCAGCTCCTCCCACCCAGAAGTGTGAGCTTGAAAGACAAAGACCGCTACATGGAGGGAGTTAGCCCGTACGCCCAAATGTTTGCCCAGTACGCGGAGAGGGACAGAGATAGTCCCTCCTTTTTCAGTCGGGGAGGTAGTGAGCGGGAGAGGGCGAAAGGAGGCTCCTCCTTCAATTTGTTCCGAGGAGAAGGTGGGTTGCACCGTCGGTCGGTGGGGGAGAAAGACATGAGGGACAGGGATAGAAGAATGATGGGAGGTGGAGGTGGTGGGGGCGGTAGTGGCAAAGGGGCCGGGACTTACTCCTTGTCTAAATCTCTCTACCCAGATAAGGTGACCCAGAACCCCTTCATCCCAACCTTCGGCGACGACCAGTGTCTATTACATGGCGGCAAACCGTACTACGTCAAAATGTCTCCACAGCAACAGCAACAACCGCCACAGCATCTCCTCAACAACAGCCGCGGGGACTTCCGAGGCTCCATGGGGGTGCCTTCATATTTTCCGGCGTCAGCCACGACGGGGGTCATGTCCAACGTGACCCCCAGGTTCCCCAATGATCTGTGTCTCGGGGGAGGGTTGGGGGGGCCCATGGGGAACCACCATGGCCCCAGACTGGGAGGCAACAAGCTACTGCCGGTCAGGGACGGGGGGTTAGGGTTGGTGGGGCAGGGCGGCCAGACACCCTTCAATGGCTCGAGCAACGGCCACGTTTACGAGAAGCTCTCCAGCATCGAGTCTGACGTCTGAAAGAAAGAGATGGAGTTGGAGAACAGGATAATTACTTCTCCGTCCGAGGAGAACGAATAGACGCTACATTGTGTACATTGTTCTCATATTTCTAACTGAGGAAGGTTAGTTGGACAATGGACACAGAGTGAAGGAGAGTGAAGGAACTGTCAAGTGTAACAGAAAGCGACACGACTTCTAATGAGGAGATGAGCGGATTCTGCTGCTTGACTCTGAGACTGTGAGGGAGGAGGAGAGAAATCTCTCCTCCGTTTCTCCTCTCCTTCTTCACTCCCTCTTTTATCTTTCCCTCTCTTCCGCTCGCCTGCTGTTCCTTACACCAAAACTAACGTTTTGCTTAGCTATCAGAAATACAATCAAACGAATGAAAAATCAAACACTTTTCTTGAAGTAACAGGGTAAACTAACAATAATTGTATTGATAATGTTGTTAATGATATTATTGATTATAATGAAATGGTTTAACGTGTTCAGTTTGGGCTCCTTTCTTTTTCTTTTCTTTTTTTTATAGTTCATGTTGTTATATATTTGTACTGTTGTTAATTATTTGCTAGGCCACCATATTACAGGAGACTAATAGACTATTTGTTAGGAAGAAATGTTACTTAAGTACCAATACTTGTAGGTAATTCAGATTTCTTCTTAATTCTTGATTATCCATATTTTCTGTTTTTGGAGTGAGCTGTGAAAAAGTATACTGTATGTGAAAGACATGATTTGCTGAGTACATCTTCCATATACTTGACATCTTATAGTGAAGGAGAAAGTTCTTATGTGGCATCATGCTGGTTTGCCGTTTAGATTTCTTGTTTTGCCTGGCAGTACGTCGGGAGTAGTGGTGATCTCAGATACCGAGCGGGATGTGCCTTACTGAATCCACTACAATCATAAAGATATGAAGACTCCTCCTCCTCTCGGTAGAAAGGGTGTTCATTCTGTAGACAATTCCGTTATTAACTAGTAATTCATAAAGTGGTTGTCATGTTCGCTGAGAATCCGCTTAGCTGAGATCTTGCTTTAAACGAGACCCACCCACCTGAAAGGAGGAACAGTTGCATCGTGGAAGATTTCGTTTTCTGCTCGTTTCACTCGGGTGCTAGTCAAGAGGCTCTTATCTCACCCTTTAGCTTTCCATAAATCATTTGATTTAATCTTTTAAATACCAACATATCACAAGTCCCTCTTATATACCTAAAATGTAAACTATCAATTACACTTGTTATCATTTTCGTATTTTTTTTATTTTTTACTTTTAACTTGGCGTAGATGCAGTATTTGCTAAACATATGTATTTCCCATTGTATTCCTATATGTTGCTGGGAAGTGATTGAATGGAGTTGGTTTCAATTGGACTTGACAGTTGTCTGCTTTTAAGATCGGGTCTTGATGGTATGTTGGAACATGGTCTGGGAATGGAGAGACGGACAGCAGGACGTGGTAGTTATTTCATTTTGTATCAGGGCAGTAAGCTGTTGCTGTTGCATTAGCGAGACACAGTTATTAGAAGGGGGATGAGTGGGGAGTGGTGTGCTGTGAACACAGGGAGGAAAGAACGTTTCAGTTGGTTTATTCATTTCCTCTCACCCAATCACTGTGCTGTTACTGTACTGTATACTGTATGTCTCTCCTTAATTCACGTCAAGGACTTGATCAAACCACTAATTTATTACATTTACATTTAAGTCATTTAGCAGACGCTCTTATCCAGAGCGACTTACACTAATCATGTTTGACTTACTTAGAATGTGTTAGAATTTCTGAGATAATTCAGATATCACTAAAGGTGGTCACTTGATATGGGGGTTGGGGAGAATAATCACTATTTCACCAGTTGTTAGCTTTTTTCTTTCCTTATGAATACCAAAACAAATCAATCACTTTATACAGGCCACACAAGACAGCCTGGATGTAACATTCAGTAAATCTCAGTAAACTTTCAACATTTTTCCGAAGATGTTTATGGAATGTTTTGGCAACTTCCATCAATGGCTTGATACATAAGAAGGATAAAAGGACAATAACGTTTGTAAAGCTTGAGTACTCGACCAGGGCATGATTACCATTAGCCTAGTATTAGCAAGAATTATTCATCTCTGCATTTAAAATAAAACCTTATTTGAATAATTCTGTATATTTCAACCAGAACTATCACGTTTCATCTATCAGGGCAAATCTCTTATGAATTTACAAATGTGATTGAAGGCACTGGACAGTATTTTCCTTTTGGAAAATAGTCCTCACAACTGTCCTGGAAGGTACTTGGTGGAAGGTGGAGAAAAGCTAACCGATGCCATGATTAAAATGAAGAAAAAAAACGTTGAATCTCCACATAGTGTGGAAAGTAACGTTTTCCCCCCTATTCTATAAGCATTGAGTCCAGTGGTTTGTTTATCATGCCTTTGCCAATGTCTCTGGGTCACTTCCATCAATGACAACCTCATGTCCATGGAAGATGACCTCAAAGCCACAACGTATCACAGACAGATATCCAGGTCCACGCTGTATTTGTGTTCACCTCCATGTAATTGTCGTAATATACAATTTAGGACCCCCCCCATATCTTCATTTTATTTATTCTATTTATTAATTACTTTAAGTTGTAGCTGTCTAAAATATTACATTGCTAAGTGATTTGTCATTTTGCCAAACCAAATTGTACGATCTAAGCACAATCAGTGTTATTGATTAGTTGATCAATACTTGTACATCCCTGTTGACACTTGGAAAGATTTTTCCTTCTTTCATGACTGACAAGTCAGTGTGTATGATATCGAGTCAGTGTATAAGGACATGTGTTCGTAAGGACATGCATGCATCAGTGGAATTGTTTTATTTTCCCTTTTTTACTTAGACTCTATTTTATCCCAAAAGTGGGTGTTTGGGAATTATATCTGGACTTTTTAATCGATTTAATTTATTCTGATCCTTGTTGGTGTGTGTTTGTCTCTGTAAAAAGACAAATAGAATTTTGCTCTCAAAATTGTCGTTATTTTAAAATATTTCAAATTCAGTCAACAGAATTGTCAATAGGAATAATTGCTACGACAAAAATAGTTTCAACAGATTTATTATGGGAACCAGGTGAAGTTTAAGAAGAGAAGTTCAGGCTTCTCTGCTCCTCTTGACATTTGGTTGTAAATGCATGTGAATGAGGTGAAGGTATTGGTATCATTAAATGCCTGTGAATGAGGTGAAGGTATTGGTATTATTAAATGCCTGTGAATGAGGTGAAGGTATTGGTATCATTAAATGCCCGTGAATGAGGTGAAGGTATTGGTATCATTAAATGCCTGTGAATGAGGTGAAGGTATTGGTATTATTAAATGCCTGTGAATGAGGTGAAGATATTGGTATTATTAAATGCCTGTGAATGAGGTGAAGGTGTTGGTATTATTAAATGCCTGTGAATGAGGTGAAGATATTGGTATTATTAAATGCCTGTGAATGAGGTGAAGGTATTGGTATTATTAAATGCCTGTGAATGAGGTGAAGATATTGGTATTATTAAATGCCTGTGAATGAGGTGAAGGTGTTGGTATTATTAAATGCCTGTGAATGAGGTGAAGGTATTGGTATTATTAAATGCCTGTGTATTGGTATAACGTTTTTATGAAGTGATGAACCAGCTTTGATTTTCAATGTATTTGCTTGTTTTTTCCCTACAACCTCTCTTTCTTCAGTAAGTTGCTTTCCCTCTTTCTCTCTCTCTTTCTCTCTCTCTTTCTCTCTCTCTTTTTCTTTCTTTCTTTCTTTCTTTCTGTTATTGTATGTGCCTCAGTACATGCGCTTGATTACCTCTGTGTGTGTGTGTGTGTGTGTGTGTGTGTGTGTGTGTGTGTGTGTGTGTGTGTGTGTGTGTGTGTGTGTGTGTGTGTGTGTGTGTGTGTGTGTGCGTGCGTGCGTGCGTGCGTGCGTGCGTGCGTGCGTGCGTGCGTGCGTGCGTGCGTGCGTGCGTGTGGAAAAGAAAGTGCGAAAGAGAGAACTGTTGACTGATGTTCTGCATTGTAGTGCTGTATGTAAATAACTTCCTTCCCTCTAGCAGACTTTTAATAAAAGTGTACAAAATGGCTGAAAGTAAGAACCTTTTGGGTGACATCTTTGATTTGAAGGTTCCCTGCTAAAATTGTTTTATAAAAAATGAAAGGCCACATATGTGCAAGCTTGTAATTTGTTGAAAGAGTGCACACCTAAAGTAGTAGAGACTATATTTACAGCAAGTTGATGAATTTCCTTTCACTTTAATTTGGTAAAAGACCGGCATACACACTTGTTTTTGATACACAACTAATGGTAATGACATTAGTGGCTATTACATAAGCACAACATCATGACTCTCTACTACATTTTTACAAGTTATAATTTGTCTTCTTTGGCAACCCTTTAATTTACGTGTTTCCAAGTAGAAAATTAGAACACAATCATTTCTAGAACTGTACAGATTGTGAAAATGTATATATGACTAAACATTTCAGTCACTCTTTAATTTTTGTATGGGAAGAAATGACATGTGTTAAAGAATAATAACAAATGTGATGAAATATTTAATAACATTTAAAATGAGGATAATTAAACACAGTCGATGTGAAAATAAGTGCTAAGAAATATTCTTCTTCTGTCCCTTTGTACAAAACAAAGTGTTGAGTATTAATAATAAAAAAAACATGAAATCATGTCATTTGTGAAATTCCTACGTTTTCTTATTTTTCCCCTCTAAACAGATTTCAACATTCATTCATGGTCTCTCATTTGTCTATATATTGTATATATATATATTGGAATTATCTGGCTCGAAGGACCAATACCTTAAAGGGTCATTCAGCAGTTAACATTTAACATTTACATTTAAGTCATTTAGCAGACGCTCTTATCCAGAGCGACTTACAAATTGGTGCATTCACCTTATGACATCCAGTGGAACAACCACTTTACAATAGTGCATCTAAATCTTAAAGGGGGGGGGGGGGGGGGGGGAGGGAATACTTATCCTATCCTAGGTATTCCTTAAAGAGGTGGGGTTTCAGGTGTCTAAAACAATAGAAAAGTGTCCTCCCCACCCCTGTTTTGTTTTTTATATTTTTTATAATGGGGCTGGAGAATTGTAACCACTTCCTAGACAGAGCTATGGATGGATGCAAGGACTTACCAGCCATGATATCAATATTATAGTTGTAACCATGTTTTGACTCTATATAGTGTTTGTTCAAATTTAATTTGTTTACAAACATTGGAGTAAAACAAGCTTATATTTTGGCTTCTGGTGGGGTACAACAGCTCATGAGACGTAACTTATGTTCTTCAAGAATCAATGGGTACATATCAAGTCCAAAAATGGATGTATTAACTGCAGATTGCCCCTTTAAAGGTGCAGGGCCCTTTCAAGTGTTCTCAGATTCATCTGTCATTTAAATGGCCAGTATCACTCCTCCTCTTTAATCCTGTTGCTGTATTGTCACTTTCATCCAGGACACCTGTCCATCCTCCCGTTCCGCTCGTCCCCTTTTACCTTTCATCTTGTCTCTCCGTAGCTCTCTCCTTTTTGTATCTTTCTGTCTGTTTTTTCTCTTTCACAAGTAGAACACTGAAATGAGATTGAGGTTACTCAAGATGTTGGAGAGGCAGGTTTGTAGGCCAGGACAGACGGAGAGGAAGGTGACGAATGACACACTGATAAAAAGTGAACCAGTAGGATATTGTGTACAAAATTTGAAAGACTCCAAATCCTCCTCCTGAGACTCTCTCTCTCTGCCTCTCTTTCTTCTGAAAGAGCTCTGACCAGCAACAAGGGAGATATTTAAAGAAACCAGTCATCCACAAAACCCTCTTTGAGATATTGGTAAAGCATATCTCTGTCTATATTCGTATAATTCAATATCTCTGCTAGGATCCTATGTCATTGAGAGATAAATAATTAGCTAGTGCTATAAACAACACTGATAGAACAAGAACACATTGATAGAACACATTGCAACACATATAACTACTTGACAATTAACCGTTACCTAGCAACTGGCTCTTTTTTCAAGAGATGGGGAGAGTGGAGGATTTATACTGTATAGTCTCACTGTTTTAGTGGATTGGATGGGAAAATGAATCAACATACAATACCAAAATGGAAAGTACAGCCTGAGCCGAACATCTACAGAGAGAGGGAAAGTCAGAGAGAGGGAGAGGGAGAGAGCGAGAGAAATGGGGGATGGAATGCAGATTAAGAAGTAGAGATGAAAGACTGAAGCCCCGCTTATACTTGGGGCTAACATTGGTTGTGTGTCCTAATCTTGTCCACATTCTGATTGTGCCTACATTTTTGTGTCTGCATTGGGACCACATTTTCTGATCCATCCCTGTATGCAAATGATTTCACAGCTATTCTTTCCAGTAATAAGTTATTTATTTGAAGACATGTTGGTGGCATAAGTCAATGGTGCAGCCTGTCAATGATGTTAGAGGCCGGTATAATGATGATTTAAGTGGTTTCACTGCCCAGAATGGTCTACACAATGCGTCTTTTAATCGTGTAAAGCTGTCTAAAAATGCGGGATCAATCAGAATGTGGACAAGATCAGGAAAAAAGACGCATGTTAGAACCAGGTATAAACAGGGCCAGAGAGAAACAACAGAGGATGACAAGCAGAGATGGGAAAGTAGAGGCAGGTTGGAAAGAGGGAATGAGAAAGACGGAACATTTTATACTGCGGCTCTGTGGATGACAAGCAAGAGTCGGGGAAGAGGAGAGGAGAGAAAGGAGAGAAGGAACGGTTGCTGTAGAAACGCTTGGCAAAGTTTTAATGAGGGCACAAAGTTCGATCCTTATGCCCACAACACATCCACACTCACACACACACAGTATATATACCAGCTGGCTTTAGTATTACCCTTTGTGACTACAGTTAACGGGGAAAAAAAGATCTACAAACCTTCATAGATCCCTCTAACACAAAAGTCCCAAACGAATAACAGGATAGGGAGTCACCCTTTAAAGTCAGATATCAAAACATAACATGGTGGCATACCACATCCTCTCCAATAGTAGCATTTTGTTCTATAGTGGATTGTTAATGTGGTACTCTAAAATCAATTGTGTGGCGATTGGTTTTGAATCTAATGATGATCACGCTTCCATGCAAATGACTGAATTATTATCATGGCCATGCAGCCACAGTTGGCTAGTTCTGTATGAGATGATCAGACAGTTGAGACTTGATGAGTTTGTTTAATGAATATATCATTGCTCTCTCATGGGTTGATACACATAACAACTACAGATGCACATATTTGTTAATAATGAAGCAGAGATAGAGAATACATACATTTTACATCAACTTTCTACAATAGATATCAGATGTTGATACATTATAATTATTTGCAGACTATATTTCGTTAATTTCTCGCTCATTCACCTTTGACCTCTCACCTCACACTGAACTTAGAACCCTAACACTAACTTTCCTACTATCACACTCCTCCGTAGTCCACAATCCCTCCCGCTATCTCTCACTCTCCAGCATCCTAACTTGTCCGTTGTTGTATACTCTCACCCTCCTCCTCCTCACCACCCTAGTCCCCCTCACAGGGACCGCCTTCTTCAGGGTGTACCTCGTCAGTCTCGCTGCGCCACCTCTCATGCTCCGAGGTGCCAGAGCCCTGCTACCGCCACCCCCTCCCTCCTCCTCCCCCTCGTCCCGGTAGCCGTGGCGACGGAGGAATGGTTCCAAGGTTGCTAGGCGATGGGTGAGTTCCGTGATACGCCTGTGCAGCAGAGTGACTTCCCTGAAGAGATCGTTGAGCGACTCGGACAGAGGGCGCACCCTGCAGGACACAAAGAGTAACTTGGCAACAGGCACTTCAAACTGGCATGGACAGTAACTTCATATTATTCATCTGCACTGGTCAATATTTTGTAGAGTCAAAACAGGAATTTAGCAACATCAATCTGCAATGTCATTCACACATTGTTGGACAGATGAAATAACTTCATAGAACTACATCTTCATTATAGAGACATACAGGGCCTTCAGAAGTATTCACCCCCTTCCCCTTTTCCACATTTTGTTGTGTTACAGCCTGAATTTAAAATTAATTTTTTCTTTTTATGGGGGCGGGGGTCACAAGCCTACACATACCACATAATGTCAAAGTAGAATTATGTTTTTAGACATTTTTGCCAATGAATTACAAATGAGAAGCTGAAAATGATAAGCCTTAATAAGTAAGGAGTAAACATTTTCTTCTTAGAACTACCCATCCCGGATCCGGTATATTTGTTATCAGCAACCGCTGAATAGCATAGCGCAACAGTCGTGACTCTGTGACTAATAATCATGTTAGCATGATTTTTTAAATGACTACCTCCTCTCTGTACCCCAGTGAATTTCAAACACAGATTCAACCACAAAGACCAGGGAGGTTTTCCAATGCCTAGCAAAGAAGGGCACCTATTGGTAGATGGGTAAAATAAAAAATGCAGACATTGAATATCTTTGAGCATGGTGAACTTATTAATTACACTTTGGATCGTGTATCAATACACCTAGTCACAACAGACACTGGGAGACAGTCACCTTTCAGCAGGACAATAACGGAAAACAAGGTAAAATATACACTGGAGTTGCTTACCAGGAAGACAGTGGATGTTCCTGAGCGGCTTAGTTACAGTTTTGACTTAAATTGGCTTGAAAATCTATGGCAGGACTTGAAAATGTTTGTCTAGCAATGATCAACAACCAATTTGACAGCTTGAAGAATTTTAAATGGGCAAATATTGTAAAATCCTGGTGTGGAAAGCTCTTAGAGACTTACCCAGAAAGACAGCTGTAATCGCTGCTAAAGGTGTTTCTAACATGTATTGACTCAGTGTGAATAATTATGCAAATGGGGTATTTCTGTATTTAATTTTCAGTACATTTGCAAAAATGTCTAAAAACATGTTTTACTTTGTCATTATGGAGTAATGTCTGTAGATGGGGAAGAAAAATATATACTTCATCTGTTTTGAATTCAGGCTGTAACACAACACACAACAATAAGTCAAGGGGTATGAATACTTTCTGAAAGTACTGTAAAAATGGATTTGTTCACTCTCTGTTGACCCATACCACAGTAACGATGTCCCTCTGGTACTCCTACCTGGAGTAGTCAGGAAGCAGGGTGCTGGGCTGAGAGTGGAGTAGGGTCTTGATCTCATTGAAGATGCGTTTTCCCCAGACGTCCAGGACTCTGGTCACACTGCGGACAGTGGTCACGTTCACACTCTCAGCTGCAACCACAACCCCCGAGGAAAGGAAGAAGAGTCGTTGTTATGAAAGACCTGTCTTTTTCACTTCTGCTTTTGCTTTCCTTGGCGTCAACTGAGTAGGCTGGATGGACGTTCTTATTTATTAGCTCACCTCCCTCCCGGTAGTTCCAGTACCCATAATCCAGTTCGTTCTCCTCGCCAACGGACTGGGCCATGGTCACCATGGCAGCCAGAAGCAGCAGCAGCATCACAGTTTGAGGGGCCATGATGAGAAGACACAGCCTTTTATGAAGAAAAGGAAAACACAACAAGAATGATTGAAAAAAATCTGCCAATTAGCCAAAATCAGTTCACTGTGACATTACAACAATTTGATTACTTTCAGAAGACATAGGGAAAGTCAGAGACAGAGAGAAGAATCAGAAAGAGGGAGAGAGAGAGAGTGAAGAAAACATTTTTTATCCCACACAAGGCTGCCAACAGTCTCTCCGTAGCCCAGTTAAGAGTTGAAGACAGATCCACATGCATGTTCACATGTTGGTTTGGTATAGGTCATCTTAGAAACCCTCTATATTACCTATGGGTCTTTGAAAATCTCTCAAAGTATGTACAAGTGTGTTTTCAATACTGTGACTGAAAACAGGTAACATAGCCATTCATTTGTGGTAAGGACAGGAGTCAGACAGTCTTATGACCTGTTGGACTGAGCAAACTCAATTAGTTTGTCAAAGCCTGAAGAAAATCTATTTTGTGTGAGGAACAGTGGGGCCTGTGTCTTCAGAACTGTGGTGTGATAGAAGGAGAATGACCATGTGTCCAACCAACCAGCAAGCAGTTTGAAGACCTTGATTGTATTGTATCGGTTCCAGAAACAAGGCTATATAAAGAGCAGGAAGGGGATTATAGCCAGAACGGAGACCATGAGAAGGATTGGTAATCACTTGGAATGTTCTGGATATCTTAGATGATGACTTATGAAAGAAGTCTTGTAAATGCTTTCATAAGAGGGTCTCGTGTCGCAGTTGGAACCAGACCAGAGGAAGAGTGGAATATACAAATTAACACCTATCCTCACAAGAAACAAGCTTTAAAAGCCATATCAGGCACGAAAAATTGCCAAAGACTCTGGTCACCCGAGACATTGACTGTTCTCCAGGCTCCCGTTCTGCTACCAGTCACTTTTCAGCCTTGTTTACATGTATATCATACTACCAGTCCCTTTTTATGTATGAACCCACCTCAACCACTCCAGTATCCCTGCACATTGAATAAGGTACTGGTACTGACCTGTATATACTACCACTCCAGTATCCCTGCACATTGAATAAGGTACTGGCAGTGACCTGTATATACTACCACTCCAGTATCCCTGCACCTGCATTGTTTGCTGTTTGGGGTTTTAGGCTGGGTTTCTGTACAGCACTTTGAGATATCAGCTGATGTACGAAGGGCTATATAAATAAATTTGATTTGATTTGATTTGATTTGGTACTGTCCTGTATATACTACCACTCCAGTATCCCTGCACATTGAATAAGGTACTGGTACTGTCCTGTATATACTACCACTCCAGTATCCCTGCATATTGAATAAGGTACTGGTACTGACCTGTATATACTACCACTCCAGTATCCCTACATATTGAATAAGGTACTGGTACTGTCCTGTATATACTACCACTCCAGTATCCCTGCACATTGAATAAGGTACTGGTACTGTCCTGTATATACTACCACTCCAGTATCCCTGCACATTGAATAAGGTACTGGCAGTGACCTGTATATACTACCACTCCAGTATCCCTGCATATTGAATAAGGTACTGTCCTGTATATACTACCACTCCAGTATCCCTGCATATTGAATAAGGTACTGTCCTGTATATACTACCACTCCAGTATCCCTGCATATTGAATAAGGTACTGGTACTGACCTGTATATACTACCACTCCAGTATCCCTGCATATTGAATAAGGTACTGGTACTGACCTGTATATACTACCACTCCAGTATCCCTGCATATTGAATAAGGTACTGGTACTGTCCTGTATATACTACCACTCCAGTATCCCTGAACATTGAATAAGGTACTGGTACTGTCCTGTATATACTACCACTCCAGTACCCCTGCATATTGAATAAGGTACTGGCAGTGACCTGTATATACTACCACTCCAGTACCCCTGCATATTGAATAAGGTACTGACGTGTATATACTACCCCTCCAGTACCCCTGCACATTGAATAAGGTACTGGCAGTGACCTGTATATACTACCACTCCAGTATCCCTGCACATTGAATAAGGTACTGGTACTGACCTGTATATACTACCACTCCAGTATCCCTGCACATTGAATAAGGTACTGGCAGTGACCTGTATATACTACCACTCCAGTATCCCTGCACATTGAATAAGGTACTGGTACTGACCTGTATATACTACCACTCCAGTATCCCTGCATATTGAATAAGGTACTGGTACTGTCCTGTATATAGTACCACTCCAGTATCCCTGCATATTGAATAAGGTACTGACGTGTATATACTACCCCTCCAGTATCCCTGCACATTGAATAAGGTACTGGTACTGTCCTGTATATACTACCACTCCAGTATCCCTGCATATTGAATAAGGTACTGGCAGTGACCTGTATATACTACCACTCCAGTATCCCTGAACATTGAATAAGGTACTGGCAGTGACCTGTATATACTACCACTCCAGTATCCCTGCACATTGAATAAGGTACTGGCAGTGACCTGTATATACTACCACTCCAGTATCCCTGCATATTGAATAAGGTACTGGTACTGTCCTGTATATACTACCACTCCAGTATCCCTGAACATTGAATAAGGTACTGGTACTGTCCTGTATATACTACCACTCCAGTATCCCTGCATATTGAATAAGGTACTGACAGTGACCTATATACTACCACTCCAGTACCCCTGCATATTGAATAAGGTACTGGTATATACTGTACCCTGCACATTGAATAAGGTACTGGCAGTGACCTGTACTACCACTCCAGTATCCCTGCACATTGAATAAGGTACTGGCAGTGACCTGTATATACTACCACTCCAGTATCCCTGCACATTGAATAAGGTACTGGCAGTGACCTGTATATACTACCACTCCAGTATCCCTGCATATTGAATAAGGTACTGGTACTGTCCTGTATATACTACCACTCCAGTATCCCTGCATATTGAATAAGGTACTGGCAGTGACCTGTATATACTACCACTCCAGTATCCCTGCACATTGAATAAGGTACTGGCAGTGACCTGTATATACTACCACTCCAGTATCCCTGCATATTGAATAAGGTACTGGCAGTGACCTGTATATACTACCACTCCAGTATCCCTGCATATTGAATAAGGTACTGGCATATTGAATAAGTGACTGTCCTGTATATACTACCACTCCAGTATCCCTGCATATTGAATAAGGTACTGGCAGTGACCTGTATATACTACCACTCCAGTATCCCTGCACATTGAATAAGGTACTGGCAGTGACCTGTATATACTACCACTCCAGTATCCCTGCACATTGAATAGGGTACTGGTACTGTCCTGTATATACTACCACTCCAGTATCCCTGCATATTGAATAAGGTACTGGTACTGTCCTGTATATACTACCACTCCAGTATCCCTGCATATTGAATAAGGTACTGGTACTGTCCTGTATATACTACCACTCCAGTATCCCTACATTTTGAATAAGGTACTGGTACTGTCCTGTATATACTACCACTCCAGTATCCCTACATATTGAATAAGGTACTGGTACTGTCCTGTATATACTACCACTCCAGTATCCCTACATATTGAATAAGGTACTGGTACTGTCCTGTATATACTACCACTCCAGTATCCCTGCATATTGAATAAGGTACTGGTACTGTCCTGTATATACTACCACTCCAGTATCCCTGCACATTGAATAAGGTACTGGTACTGACCTGTATATACTACCACTCCAGTATCCCTGCATATTGAATAAGGTACTGGCAGTGACCTGTATATACTACCACTCCAGTATCCCTGAACATTGAATAAGGTACTGGTACTGACCTGTATATACTACCACTCCAGTATCCCTGCACATTGAATAAGGTACTGGCAGTGACCTGTATATACTACCACTCCAGTATCCCTGAACATTGAATAAGGTACTGGTACTGTCCTGTATATACTACCACTCCAGTACCCCTGCACATTGAATAAGGTACTGGCAGTGACCTGTATATACTACCACTCCAGTATCCCTGCACATTGAATAAGGTACTGGCAGTGACCTGTATATACTACCACTCCAGTATCCCTGAACATTGAATAAGGTACTGGTACTGTCCTGTATATACTACCACTCCAGTACCCCTGCACATTGAATAAGGTACTGGCAGTGACCTGTATATACTACCACTCCAGTATCCCTGCACATTGAATAAGGTACTGGCAGTGACCTGTATATACTACCACTCCAGTATCCCTGCACATTGAATAAGGTACTGGTACTGACCTGTATATACTACCACTCCAGTATCCCTGCACATTGAATAAGGTACTGGTACTGTCCTGTATATACTACCACTCCAGTATCCCTGCACATTGAATAAGGTACTGGTACTGACCTGTATATACTACCACTCCAGTATCCCTGCATATTGAATACGGTACTGGTACTGTCCTGTATATACTACCACTCCAGTATCCCTGCACATTGAATAAGGTACTGGTACTGACCTGTATATACTACCACTCCAGTATCCCTGCACATTGAATAAGGTACTGGTACTGACCTGTATATACTACCACTCCAGTATCCCTGCACATTGAATATGGTACTGATACTGACCTGTATATACAACCACTCCAGTATCCCTACATATTGAATAAGGTACTGGTACTGTCCTGTATATACTACCACTCCAGTATCCCTGCACATTGAATAAGGTACGGGTACTGTCCTGTATATACTACCACTCCAGTATCCCTGCACATTGAATAGGGTACTGGTACTGTCCTGTATATACTACCACTCCAGTATCCCTGCATATTGAATAAGGTACTGGTACTGACCTGTATATACTACCACTC